>NC_061115.1:197271212-197489149 GCF_002878395.1 Capsicum annuum
GATATCGTGAAACATGACATGGATCTAGGCACACCGCTATAGTTTTCAGGTACAAGTACCCCCAGGACTCGATGGAAAGAAACTGACACACATGACTAACTTGATCATAAGAGTAGAGTCCATAATTTATAATATCATAAGTAGGGATCTCATACTAAGCATGGTTATCAACAATGTATTGCATGGCAAGGATTTCATATCACATGGAAGTACTTGCACAATCTTAATATCATGTTCATTGAAAAATCATATTGGCAACACATACCAATAGCATGGAAGTTCATGTGGATTGCATGGTTATCATACATCTTGTTCATTAGTAGGATTTGCAAGTAAACATAGCATAATTTCAGAATAACAGTTCATGAGTATTCCAACAACATTTATAAGGCACATTATAAACATAGAAGTCATTGGAACGTAAGGGCATATCATGAATCCTTCACTTTATTACAATTTAGCTATATTGCATGATTTCTAGTTTCTTAGGAATTTTATCAAACACCTTACATGCACATCTTAAGCATAGGTGAAATCATCAAATTATACATCATCGAAAACCAAATTTACATGTTTCCAAATCATATGATATCATGAAATTCAAGAAAAACATATAAAGATTCCATCTAGGGAATCACCCAATATCAACAACATGATCATCAACACCAACAATATAGAAATCATGCTTTGTGATGAAAAAGAGGGTTTTTGAGCTTTATGGATGAAAGGGGTCATAAATCAACTCACGCATACCTTAGAAGGAAGATTCTTGATGATTGACGGAGGAATTTCCTTGAAATTGGATCTTCAAGATTAGTTACGCAATCCTAGTTGTTTTTCTCTTTTAGTGCTCTTGGATGATGAGCTTTGAGATTATAATAGGATTGTAATATGTTTAGAAGCTATATATTTTTTAGGGTTAAGTTTAGGGACTTGGAAGGAGTGTTAAAAGACTTGATTACCCTTAAAATAACTCAAAACAGAGTATTTTTGGTACCTGGAACTAACTTAGGCAGCGCCTAAGTGAATGCCTAAGCTAGGTTAGGCGGCTCCTAACAAATCGCCTATGCTTGGGTTGGGCGGCGCCTAACCAATTGTCTATCCTTACTGTCTCTCGTAAAAATGGGCATAACTTTTTGTTCGGGTATTGGATTAAGGCAAAATTTGTATTGTTGGAAAGAAAATTTGATTCTCTATAATTTGGTAGGTCTAAATCAACCAAAATACCACATTAACATCAAGTTGTACTCATTCAAAGATGACCCTTATAAAATCAAACACTTAAACTTGATGGATTCAAAAACTCTTAGCTTGTATTACCTTAAGTGACTCATATGAACATGCTTAATTCATCATAAGCTATGCTATCACTAGGATATTCATTGTAAGTCATGTACTCAAGTATGAATTACAGGATAGGAGATTTCACTTCCTAGCTTAGAAACATGTAGGGTATTACAATATCTCCCCCTTGGGAATATTCGTCATCGAATGACAATTTACTGAGAAGGATACAAGACAATAGAACCTAAATTGAACATGAAGAACTCAAACTTGATCTCATGACTGACTACTAAACATACTGAACTCGTGCATATCTGATGCATGGACAACTGACACATGAATGCATGACTGAGTATGAAACAGTTAATGGGTACCAAGTTTATACTGGAAACATGATTGTAAAACTGAATAAGATTAAGGAAAACTGTTATCTTGAGCTTGATTTGAATTGGTGGGGAATAGGTGAGGATACTTGGTATGCATATCTTCTTCTGCTTCCCAAGTAGCTCCCTCATGAGACTGATTTCACCAAAGAACCTTGACTAGAGGGACTTCTTTGTTCCTCAATCTACAAGTTTGATAATCTAAGATTTTTACTAGAATCTCTTCATAGGAGACGTTGTTCTGAATGTTGATGCTCTGAATAGGGACTGAGGCTAGATCTGAAAGCAACTCAAGCTCATAAGCTACCTTGCCGAATGGACAAAGAATTCTGAAGGGACCGACATACCGGGGACTTAGTTTCCCTTTCTTGCCGAACCTCTTCACTCCCTTCATAGGAGAGATCTTAAGATAGACATAGTCATTGACCTCAAACTCGAGATCCTTTCTACGAACATCTGCATAGGACTTCTGTCGGCTCTAAGTAGACCAAAGTCTCTCTCTAATCAACTGAACTTTCTCTAAGACGTCGAATACTAAGTCAGGACCTATGATTGAGGCCTCACTAACTTCAAACCAACCGATCAGAGATCTGTATCTCCTACCATAGAGAGCTTTGAATGAAGCCATCTGAATACTAGAATGATAGCTATTGTTGTATGCAAACTCAATCAAGGGAAAGTGGTCGTCCTAACTTCCCTTGAAGTCAATTGCTCAAGACCTTAGCATATCTTCAAGTCTGAATGGTCTTCTCTTCTTGACCATCTTTCTGAGGATAAAATGTTGTGCTGAGATGGACTTTGGTACTAAAACCATCTTGGAATGCTTTCCAAAAGTGAGAAGTAAACTGGGTACCTCTGTCTAGGATGATAGACAGTGGAACACCGTATAACCTGACTAAATCCCTGATATAGAGTTTGGCATAATCCTCGATGGAATAAGAAGTACAAACAGGAAGGAAATAAGTTGACTTGGTCATTCTATCTATAATGACCCAGACTGAATCATGCTGATGATGAGTTCTAGTCAAACCCATCGCGAAGTCCAGGTTAACTTTTTCCCAGTTCCAAGTTGGAATGGTGAACTCTTGCATGGAACCACTAGGTTTCTGATGCTCTATCTTAACCTGCTAACATGTAGAGCACTTAGCCATAAACTCTGCAACATTTCTCTTCATCCAACTCCACTAACAGATCTCCCGCATGTTGTGGTACATCTTAGTGGCCCCTGGATGAATAGAGTATCGCACACCATGCGCTTCTACAAGTATTCGGTGCCTCAATTCATCTACACCTAGACCAAATAGATGACCCTGACAACGAAGAACACCATCTCCCCCTTGGGAGAAAACCTCAACTTTCTGATTCTGAACTGACTCTTTAAGCTTGACAAGGCTAGGATCCCTGTCTTGTTTCTCTTTCACCTTGGAAACTAGAGATGACTCTGAACTATTATGAACACATACACCGCCCTCTGAAGAATCGACTAAGCGAACGCCTAGTCTGCCAAGCTGATGGATCTCGTGAGCTATATTTTTCTTACCATCCTCAACGTGAGAAATACTACCCATGGAAAGTCGACTGAGAGCGTCGGCCATAACATTGGGCTTGCCCGGATGATAAAGAACAATTATGTCGTAATCCTTTAAGAGCTCTAACCACCTTCTCTGGCGATGATTGAGATCTTTTGGGGAAAAGACATACTGGAGGCTTTTATGGTCTGTGAAGACATCTACATGAACTCCATAGAGATAATGCCTCCAACTCTTCAAGGCAAAAACTACAGCTGCTAACTCCAGATCATGAGTAAGATAATTCTTCTCATGTGACTTTAACAGTCTTGAGGCATAGACTATGACCTTACCATGGTGCATGAGGAAGTAACCTAAACCTACTCTGGATGCATCACAATAGACTACAAAACCATCTGAACCATCTAGAATAGCTAGAACTAGAGCAGAGGTGAGCCGAGTCTTCAACTCTTGAAAGCTCTTCTCGCATGAATCTAACCACTGAAACGTAATCTTCTTTTGAGTCAATCCGTACATGAGAGATGAAATAAAAGAAAATCCCTCAAAAAACAATCTATAATAGCAAGCCAAAGCCAAGAAACTCCTAATATCTGATGGAGATATGGGTCTGCGCCAGTTTCTTATAGCCTTGGTTTTCTGAGGATCTACTCTAATGCCATCACCAGAAACAATATGGCCAAGGAATGCTACTGATCTTGGCTAAAATTTGCACTTGCTAAACTTAGCGAATAACTGGTAATCCCTGAGTGTCTGAAGAACAATCCTAAGATGAACTACATGATCACGCTCTATGCGAGAATAGACCACAATATCATCTATGAAGACTATGAAAAACATGTCCAAGTACTTCTTGAACACATGGTTCATCAAATCCATAAAAGATGCAGGGAAATTGGTAAGACCAAATGACATGACTAAAAATTCAAAGTGACCATACTGAGTACAAAAAGTTGTCTTCGGAATGTCACATTCTCTAACTCTGAGTTGATGATAGCCTAATAGAAGGTCTATCTTGGAAGAGTAACTGGAACCCTGAATTTGGTCTAATAGATCATTAAGTCTGGGTGAAGTCCCGAACCCTAGCTGCTTTGGGATTGGCCACTGGATTGGCCAAAGTGACTGGTGTCCATTCAGTCTGTGACACCATGGACTGAGCAAGTATGGTAAATGCGGCTCTAAACTCTGCATGGGAAACATGTTTGCCCAAAGGATCTTCGGTCTGAGGAGCTAGCTGGTTTCTTCTCTTTGGGGCCATGGTCTAGACTAATAGAAGAATGGATTAGACTGAGAGTTTAACTTGTGATTATGCTCACTAGCATGACATGAATAATGAAGAAAGGGGACAGTTCCTAAAACATCTTATACCCTCCCGCACATGAATGTGGCAGGAAACACACCCATGTACAAGACTCTACTAGATGCGTGTTTCAGACTTCCTAGGACTCTATTGAACCTTAGGCTCTGATACAAAGTTTGTAATACCACGATTCGCTAAACCAGAATTCTACACGGTGCTCATGAGCCCGAGGGACCACAAGCTAACCCATGACTTATATCTGTACCTGTATACTGCAAATCTTGATATAATAATGCGGAATACATAGAATTGTAAGGTCATAAGGTTCAACTGAATAAAATCATGTGGCTGAAAATACCCAAAACAACTCAATCTAAACGTAAATCTGAACATAAATCTTAAAGCCTCTAAACTATCCGAACAAGGAGTTGAAGGAACATGTCTCCAACTAACTCCGTAAAATTGAACTGAAGAAATAAATAAATGAATCAAATCATATTGTCCTCGAATCAATGAGGACTCACTGTGTCTCTACGACTAGAATGCTACTGCTACTACTAGGCTGGAGCTCGTGTCTCAGAACCTATGGTGTAATATGAAAAGAAAGAACCATAGTGCAAATGCGTCAGTACACCTAAATTACTGAGTATACGAGAAAGGTAGGCTAAACATAAATGGTTTCATGTATGAACAACACTGAATGACTAATATGAACGTGGGAGTGCAAACACACATATATAGAAACTGGGACCGTGAATACGTGATAGCATGACCTGTAAGCTAATACATAGTTTACTGATAACTGTCATGACTGATACTAAAACTGATAACATAGACGATTGTATCTGACAGTCCTGTATATACTGAAATCTGAAGAACGCCTTCAGTTTTTTTACTGAGACTGATACTAAAATTGTGGGAAGTAATGTTTAAGCGACATGCCCCATGTGTGCCATTATGGCTAAGCTGGGGTCCAATCTCTGCCCTAACTAGAGGGGTGTCCATACCATGAATCGGGTAAGGACAGCCTGTGAGTGACCCTTATCTATCGGGTACTACATGAGAACGGTGGGAACACTAAACTGACGGGGTAAGCCACCTCATCAACCCTAATCTGATGGGTTAAGATGTCTCAACCTACACTGGCTACGTAGTTTTGGAACACAAGGATGACTAATAAGAATTACACCCTTAACTGGCGGGTGAGTTCCCATCTTTGGGTTCACTCGGTGCTAACCTCTACTCCCATCTGGAGGGACTAGACATGGATAACGAACTATGCATGACTTTATCTTACTGAATTCCATTGACTGGTGGAATATTACTGATATCTGACAATTAACTTAGATCATGAGGTTTTTTTAAGTCACATGACTGACTGAAGTCTATGGAATCATAGCTTGAGTTCGGATATCGTGAAACATGACATGGATCTAGGCACACCGCTATAGTTTTCAGGTACAAGTACCCCCAGGACTCGATGGAAAGAAACTGACACACATGACTAACTTGATCATAAGAGTAGAGTCCATAATTTATAATATCATAAGTAGGGATCTCATACGAAGCATGGTTATCAACAATGTATTGCATGGAAAGGATTTCATATCACATGGAAGTACTTGCACAATCTTAATATCATGTTCATTGAAAAATCATATTGGCAACCCATACCAATAGCATGGAAGTTCATATGGATTGCATGGTTATCATACATCTTGTTCATTAGTAGGATTTGCAAGTAAACATAGCATAATTTCAGAATAATAGTTCATGAGTATTCCAACAACATTTATAAGGCACATTATAAACATAGAAGTCATTGGAACGTAAGGGCATATCATGAATACTTCGCTTTGTCACAATTTAGCTATATTGCATGATTTCTAGTTTCTTAGGCATTTTATCAAACACCTTACATGCACATCTTAAGCATAGGTGAAATCATCAAATTATACATCATGAAAAACCAAATTTACATGTTTCCAAATCATATGATATCATGCAATTCAAGAAAAACATATAAAGATTCCATCTAGGGAATCACCCAATATCAACAACATGATCATCAATGCCCAACTATATAGAAATCATACATTATGATGAAAAATAAGGTTTTTGAGATTTATGGAGGAAAGGGGTCATAAATCAACTCACGCATACCTTAGAAGAAAGATTCTTGATGATTGACGGAGGAATTTTCTTGAAATCGGATCTTCAAGCTTAGTTACACAACCCTAGTTGTTTTTCTCTTTTAGCGATCTTGGATGATGAACTTTGAGATGATAATAGGGTTGTAATATGTTTAGAAGCTATATATTTCGTAGAGTTAAGTTAAGGGACGTTTAAGGAGTGTTAAAAGGCTTAATTACCCTTAAAATAACTCAAAACGGAGTGTTTTTGGCACCTGGAACTGACTTAGGCGGCGCCCAAGTGAATGCCTAAGCTAGGTTAGGCCGCGCCTAACCAATCACCTATGCTTGAGTTGGGCGGCGCCTAACCAATCGTCTATCCTTACTGTCTCTCACGAAAATGGTCATAACTTTTCACTCGGGTATTGGATTAAGGCAAAACTGGTATCGTTGGAAAGCTAATTTGATTCTGTACAATTTGGTAGGTCTAAATCAGCCAAAATACCACATTATCATAGGGTTATACTCGTTAAAAAATGACCCTTGCAAAATCCAACGCTTAAACTTAATGGATTCAAAAACTCTTAGCTTGTATTACCTTAAGTGACTCAAATGAACATGCTTAATGCATCATAAGCTATCCTATCACTAGGATATTCATTGTAAGTCATGTACTCATGTATGAATAATAGGATAGGATATTTCATACATTGGAATACTTATTCACATCCTATCTTAGAAACATGCAGGGTATTACAATATCTCCCTCTTAGGAACATTCGTCATCGAATGAGAATTTACTGAGAAAGGATACACGACAATAGAACCTAAAGTGAACATGAAGAACTGAAACTTGATATCATGACTGACATGCTAAACATACTGAACTCGTGCATATCTGATGCACGGACTACTGACACATAAATGCATGACTGAGTATAAAACAGTTAATAGGTACCAAGTTTATACTGGAAACATGATCGTGAAACTAACTAAGATTAAGGAAAACTGTTACCTTGAGCTTGATCTGAATTGGCGGGGAAGTGGTGAGGATACTTGGTATGTATATCTACTTCTGCTTCCAAAGTAGCTCCCTTATGAGACTGATTTTGCCAAAGAAACTTGACTACAGGGATTTCTTTGTTCCTCAATCTACGAGTCTGACAATCTAAGATTTCGACTTAAATCTCTTCATAGGAGACACTGTTCTGAATGTCGATGCTCTGAATACGGACAACAACTGCAGGGTCTTCTATGCACTTCTTTAGCAAAGACACATGGAAGAATGGATAGACTGAGGCTAGATCTGAAGGCAACTCAAGCTCATAAGCTACCTTATCAAAGCGACAAAGAATTCTGAAGGGACCGATATACCGGGGACTTAGTTTCCCTTTCTTACCAAACCTCTTCACTCCCTTCATGGGAGAGATCTTAAGATAGACATAGTCATTAAACTCGAACTCAAGATCCTTTCTACGAACATCTGCATAGGACTTCTGTCGGCTCTAAGCAGCCCAGAGTCTCTCTTTGATCAATTGAACTTTATCTAAGGTGTCGAATACTAAGTCAAGACCTATGATTGAGGCCTCACTAACTTCAAACCAACCAATCAGAGATCTGCATCTCCTACCATAGAGAGCTTTGAATAGAGCCATCTGAATACTATAATGATAGCTATTGTTGTATGCAAACTCAATCAAAGTCAAGTGCTCGTCCCAACTTCCCGTGAAGTCAATTGCTCAAGCCCTTAGCATATCTTCAAGAGTCTGAATGGTCCTCTCTTCTTGACCATCTTTCTGAGCATAAAATGTTGTACTGAGATAAACTTGGGTATCGAAACCCTTTTGGCATGCTTTCCAAAAGTGAAAAGTGAAATGGGTACCTCTGTCTGAGATGATAGATAGCGGAACACCGTGTAAACTGACTAACTCCCTGATATAGAGTTTGGCATATTCCTCAGCGGAATAAGAAGTACGAATAGGAAGGAAATGAGCTGACTTGGTCATTCTATCTATAATGACTTAGACTGAATCATGATGATGATGAGTTCTGGTCAAACCCGTCGCGAAGTCCATGTTAACTTCTTCCCACTTCTAAGTAGGAATGGTGAACTCTTGCATAGAACCAATAGGTTTCTGATGCTCTATCTTAACCTACTGATATGTAGAGCACTTAGCTACAAACTTTGAAACATCTCTCTTCATCCCACTCCACCAATAGATCTCCCGTATGTCGCGGTGAATCTTAGTGGCCCCTGGATGAATAGTGTATCGCGCACCATGCGCTTTTGCAATTATTTGCTGCCTCAATTCATCTACACCTGGAACAGATAGACGACCCTGACAACAAATAACACCATCTCCCCCTTGGGAGAAAACCTCAACTTTCTAATTCTTAACTGACTCTTTAAGCCTGACAAGGCCAGGATCCCTGTCTTGTTTCTCTTTCACCTCAGAAACTAGAGATGAATTTGAACTATTATGAATATATACACCACCCTCTGAAGAATCGACTAAGCAAATGCCTAGTCTGGCAAGATAATGGATCTCCTGAGCCATGTTTTTCTTACTATCCTCAATGTGAGAAATACTACCCATGGAAAGTTGACTAAGAGCATCGGCCACAACATTGGCCTTGCCCGGATGATAAAGAACACTTATGTCGTAATCCTTGAAGAGCTCTAGCCACCTTCTCTGGCAAAGATTGAGATCTTTCTGGGAAAAGACATATTGGAGGCTTTTATGGTCTGTGAAGACATATACATGAACTACATAGAGATAATGCCTCCAAATCTTCAAGGCAAAAACTACGGCTGCTAACTTAAGATCATGAGTAGGGTAATTCTTTTCATGTGGCTTTAACTTTCTTGAGGCGTAGGCTATGACCTTACCATGCTGTATGAGGACATAACCTAAACCCACTCTGGATGCATCACAATAGACTACAAAATCATCTAAACTAGATGGAATAGCTAGAACTGGAGCGGAGGTAAGTCGAGTCTACAACTCTTGAAAGCTCTTCTCGCATGAATCTGACCAGTGAAATATAATCTTCTTTTGAGTCAATCTGGGCATGAGATATGCAATAAAAGAAAATCCCTCGACAAACCATCTATAATAGCTAGCCATACCCTAGAAACTCCTAATATGTAATGGAGATATGGGTCTGTGCCAGTTTCTTATAGCCTCAGTTTTCTGAGGATCTACTCTAATGCCATCACCAGGAACAATATGTCCATGGAATGCTACTGATCTTAGCCAAAATTTGCACTTGTTGAACTTAGCGAATAGCTGGTGATCCCTGAGAGTCTGAAGAACAATCCTAAGATAGTCTGCATGATCACGCTCTATGCAAGAATAGACCAGACTATCATCTATGAAGACTATGACAAACATGTCCAAGTACTGCTTAAACACATGGTTTATCAAATCCATAAAAGATGCAGGGGCATTGGTAAGACCAAAGGACATGACTAAAAATTCAAAGTGACCATATCGAGTATGAAAAGTTGTCTTCGAAATGTCACATTCTCTAACTCTGAGCTAATGATAGCCTGATTTGAGGTCTATCTTGGAGAAGTAACTGGCACCCTAAATTTGGTCGAATAGATCATCAATCCTTTGAAGAAGATATTTGTTCTTGACCGTGACCTTGTTGAGTTAACGGTAATCAATACACATCCTGAGAGAACCGTCTTCCTTGCGCATGAAAAATACTGGTGCACTCTATGAGGAAACACTGGGTCTGATGAATCCCTTATCTAAGATATCATTCAATTGATCTTTCAGTTTCTTGAGTTCTGCTGTGCCATTCTGTATGGCAGAATAGAAATATGTTGAGTATCCGAAAGAAGGTCTATACCGAAGTCTATTTCCCTTTCGGGAGGAATGCCTTGAAGATCTTCGGGAAAGACCTCTGAGTATTCATTAACAATAGGGACTGTTTCGAGGCTGGAAGATTCAGAACTGGAATCTTTAACATGCATGATATAATACAAACATCCCTTAGAAATCATTTTTCTTTCCTGAAGGTAGGAAACAAGTTGACCCCTGAACGCTGAAATGCTACCCTTCTACCCTAGCACGAGCTTATTCGGGAATTAAAACTGAACTATCCTATTTCTGTAGTTGATTGTGGCTTAGCAGAAATGAAGCCAATCCATGACGAGAATGACATCAAAATCAGTCATCTCTAACTCCATTAAATCTGCTGACGTAGATTTATGAGATATCATAATCGGGCAGTTCCTGTATACCCGCCGGGCTATGATGGTTTTACCCACTGGGGTAGAGACTGAGAAGGGCTTTGCTAGGACTTTGGAACTGATTTTGAAATCGCCTGCTATGTATGGAGTAACAACAGACAAAGATGCACCTGGGTTTAGCAAAGAATAAACATGAACATGGAAAATCTGTAACGTACCAGTAATGACATCAGGAGAATTTTCCTGATCCTGCGGGGACTGAAGAGAATAGAGTCTGTTTGGGCATTGCCTACTGGTAGCACTGGAAATGGCATCTTGTTGGTTCAGGCGACTGGACTGAGCTGTAGACTGATTTTGCTTACCCTAAAGACTTGATTGCAGACACTCCCTAATCCTATAGCCTAGCTTGCCACAACTAAAACAGACATCACTACCGGCTCTACAAATGCCCTTGTGGTTCTTACCATAATTCTGACAAAGGGGATTCGTTCGGGCACTACTAACACTGCCCTAAGATTTAGAGCCTAGCGCTTTGTCTCTGTTGCCATCTCTGAACTTTGGCACTAGAGCGCTGGTAGAGGAAGGAGCTAGAATGGATGACTTGGAGCAAAACTGTGAATGGTTTCCTCCATCTGACTTGGGGTGAGCAAAGTTGAAAATACCTAACCTTGCTCTCTTGTTCTGCCTCTCCCTAGTCTTAAACTTCTGCTCTTCTACTTGCTGGGCATGGGTCATGAGTCTGGCTAAGGTCATATCACCGATCAGTATCATAGACCTACACTCATTTGCCACGCTATCGTTGACCCCTGACATGAACTTGCTCATCTTAGCTCTATTGTCTGCAACCACATAAGGAGAATACCTGGATAGCTGAGTAAATCTAAGACAATACTCTATAACCATCATATTCCCCTGCCTGAGGTTGATGAACTCAAGAACTTTGGCTTTCCTCAACTCTTGGGAAAAGAATCTGTCTAAGAAGGCTGTGACAAATTCCTCCCACTCGATAGGGCCTGTATTATCTAACCTCTTATACTTCCACTGTTTATACCAATCATAAGCGCTCTCAATAGCAGTAACACCCATAATATCAATGACCTTCTGGACATGGTCAATGAACTCCTGAGGGTCCTCATCAAACTTAGACCCATGGAAAGATAGAGGGTTTATCCGGGTGAAGTCCTGAACCCTAGATTCTTTGAGATTGGCCACAGGATTGGCCAAAATGACTGGTTTCCATTCAGTCTGTGCAGCCATGGACTGAGAAAGTGTGGTAAATACGGCTAAATCCGCATGGGAAATATGTTTGCCCAAAGGATCTTTGGGCTAAGGAGCTGGCTGGTTTCTTCTCTTTGGGGCCATGGTCTAGAATAAGAAAAGAATGGATTAGACTGAGAGTTTAACTTGTGATTATGCTCACTAGCATGACATGAATAATGAAGAAAGGGAACTGTTCCTAAAACATCTTATAGCCTCCCACACATAAATATGGCACGCAACACACCCATGTACAAGACTCTACTAGATGCAGCTTTCAGACAACCTAGGACTCTATTGAACCTTAGGCTCTAATACAAAGTTTGTAACACCCCAATTTGCTAAACTGGAATGCTACACGGTGCTCATGACCCCGAGGGACCACAAGCTAACCCATAACTGATATCTGTACCTTTATACTACAAATCATGATATAATAATGCGGAATATATAGAACTGTAAGGCCATAAGGTTCAACTGAATAAAATCATGTGGGTGAAAATACCCAAAACAACTTAATCTGAACATAAATCTGAAAGCCTCTAAACTATCTGAATAAGGAGTTGAAGGAACATGTCTCCAACTAACTCCATAAAACTGAATTGAAGAAATAAATAAATGAATCAAATCATATTGTCCTTGAATCAATGAGGACTCACTGTGTCTCTGCGCCTAGAATGCTACCGCTACTGCTTGGCTGGAGCTTGTGTCTCGGAACCTATGGTGTAACTGGAAAAGAAAGAACCATAGTGCAAATGTGTCAGTAAAACTAAAGTACTGACTATACGAGAAAGGTAGGCTGAACTTAAAGGGTTTCATGTATCAACAACACTGACTGACTAATATGAACGTGGAAGTGCAAACACAAATATATAGAAACTAGGACCGTGAATACGTGATAGCATGACATGTAAGCTAATACATGGTTTACTGATAACTGTCATGACTGATACTGAAACTGATAACATAGACGACTGTATCTGACAGTCTTGTATATACTGAAATCTGAAGAATGCCTTGAGTTCTTTTACTGAGACTGATACTAAAATTATACGAAGTAGTGTTTAACCGACATACCCCATGTATGCCGTTATGGATACGCTGGGGTCCAATCTCTTCCCCAACTGGAGGGGTGTCCATACCATGCATCGGGTAAGTACAGCTTGTGAGTGACCCTTACCTAGCGGGTAGTACATGAGAATGGTGGGAACCCTAAACTGACGGGCTAAGCCACCTTATCAACCTTAATCTAATGGGTTAAGATATCTCAACCTAATATGGTTATGTAGTTCTGGAACACAAGGATGACTAATAAGAATCACATCCTAAACTGGCGGGTGAGTTCCCATCCTTGGGTTCACTCGGTGCTAACCTCTACTCCCATCTGGAGGGACTGGACATGAATAATGGACTGTGCATGACTTAATCTTACTAAATTCTGTTTATTGGTGGAATATTACTGATATCTAACAAATTGACTAAGATCATGAGGTTTTTCTAAGTAACATGACTGACTGAAGTCTATGCAATCATAGCTTGAGTTCGGATATCGTGAAACATGACATGGATCTAGGCGCACAGCTACAGTTTTGGGAACAAGTACCCCCACGACTTGATGGAAGGAAACTGACACAAATGACTGACTTGATCATAAGAGTAGAGTCCATAATTTATAATATCATAAGTAGGGATCTCATACTAAGCATGGTAATCAACAATGTATTGCATGGAAAGGATTTCATATCACATGGAAGTACTTGTACAATCTTAGTATCATGTTCATTGCATAATCATATTGGCAACACTTACCAATAGCATGGAAGTTCATGTGGATTGCATGGTAATCATATATCTTGTTCATAAGTAGTTTCATGTGGATTGCATGGTTATCAAATATCTTGTTCATAAGTAGGATTTGCAAGTAAACATAGAATAATTTCATAAGAATAGTTCATGCGCATTCCAACAACATTTATATGGAACATTATCAACATAGAAGTCAGTGGAACGTAAGGGCATATCATGAATCATTCACGTAGTCACAATTTAGCTATATTGCATGATTTATAGTTTCTTAGGCATTTTATCAAACACCTTACATGCACATCTTAAGAATAGGTGAAATCATTAAATTATACATCATGAACAACCAAATTTACATGTTTTCAACTCATATGATATCACGAAATTCAAAAAAAACATATAAAGATTCCATCTTGGGAATCACCCAGTATAAACAACATGATCATCAATACCCAACAATATAGAAATCATACTTTATGATGAAAAAGAGGGTTTTTGAGCTTTATGGATGAAAGGGATCCATTAATCAACTCACGCATACCTTAGAAGGAAGATTCTTGATGATTGACGTAGGAATTTTCTTGAAATCGGATCTTCAAGCTTAGTTACGCAACCCTAGTTGTTTTTGCCTTTTAGTGATCTTGGATGATGAACTTTGAGATGATAATAGGGTTGTAAAATGATTAGAAGCTATATATTTTTTAGGGTTAAGTTTAGGGACGTGTAAGGAGTGTTAAAAGACTTAATTACCCTTAAAATAACTCAAAACAGAGTGTTTTTGGCACCTGGAACTGACTTAGGTGGCGCCCAAGTAGTTGCCTAAGCTAGGTTAGGCCGCGCCTAACCAATCGCCTATTCTTGGGTTGGGTGGCATCTAACCAATCGCCTATCCTTACTGTCTCTCACGAAAATGGGCATAGCTTTTCGCTCGGGTATTGTATTAAGGCGAAATTGGTATCGTTGGAACAATAATTCGATTCTCTACCATTTGGTGGGTCTAAATCAGCTAAAATACCACATTAACATTGTGTTATACTCGTTCTAAGATGACCCTTACAAAATCAAACACTAAAACTTGATGGATTCAAAAACTCTTAGCTTGTATTACCTTAACTGACTCATATGAACATGCTTAATGCATCATAAGCTATCCTATCACTAGGATATTCATTATAAGTCATGTGCTCAATTATGAATCACAGGATAGGAGATGTCATATGTAGGAATACTTATTCACTTTCTAGCTTAGAAACATGTGGGGTATTACAGATATTGAAGTTTAAAAAAGGAATTTATATTATAGTGATATTCTTTTAAATTAGAGAGATTTATTATTCTCCCAGGCACAATAGGGTGATTTGTGAGAGTAACAAATTTCTCTCATTGTGAGAAGGTTCAGAATTCATAAATGTCCTATGGTAGAAGAGAATCCAGAGGAGAGGGGTGTCTTTTCTTAACTGAGGAGTTGGGATTGGGAGCAGATCATTTTTTATTGAGAGTTGTTGGTGGGAATGAAAGGACTCTTCTTCAAAGAACCCAGATATGAGAACTATGTTATGTTTATTGGATAGGCAGTATAGAAGGGTTTTAGAGAGGTTCTTAGATGATCGAGTTTTGGTCATTAAAAGAAGGAATATAGAAAGAGAGAGGGGTATAAAAGGAGAAAGAGGAAGATGAAGTGGCGGGAGTTGAAAGATATAAGTGAACGAGGTAACTTTTAAGATGAAGGGATGACGAAGTTTTGGGAATTGAAAGGGTAAAGGACAGTAATTAATTAGGAAGAGAAAATGAGGCATATAAAGGGTGTATAAGAAAGGAAAAGGTACGGAGTCAGAGGGTGATATTATGGATAGAATTTTGTAAAAAAGATTTTTTACCAAAGTAAAAGGGTTTATGCAATTAAATTCCATCAATGCATGATATACCGAGTTTTTTCCTTAAAAAAGAAAATATTTCTTCTAGTAAGGGTTTTTTAAAAATATCAGAAAGATGATTTTTAGGATTAACAAATTGTAAGGAAAAATCTCCACTTTCTACATGATCACGAATTAAATGATGCTTAATATTTATGTGCTTGTCCCTAGAATGATACACCATGTATTTTGACAAATCAATTGCACTAGTATTGTCTAACATAATAGGCACTGACTCTAATGATAACTCAAGATCAAGTAATTGATGCATAATTTATAAAATTTGAGTACCACAATTACCAATGGCTATGTATTCAGCTTTGGTAGTTGATAGAGCAACTGAATTTTGTTTCTTGCTATGACATGAAATTAGGGCATAACCAAGAATCCAACATGTTCTAGTAGTGCTCTTTCTATCACTTTTATCACCTACAAAATTAGCATCTAAGTAGCCAACTAAGTCAGAGTTTGAGGAGTGAGGCTACCAATATCTAATTTTTTATGTTCAAATAAGATAGCAAATAATTCTTTTGACAGTAGTCAAGTGGGACTCTTTGGGAGTCGACTGAAACCTTGGGCATTTACACATGATGAACATGATTTCTATTTGACTTTCAGTTAAGTAGATCAAAGACCCAATAATTCCTCTGCACGTCTTTTCATCAACATTATTTTTTGATGTATCAGAATCTAGGTTTGCTGAAGGGCTCATTAAAGTTCTGAAAGCCTTTCCTTTTTTCATTCCATATTTTTTATAAGCTCTCTAGTGTACTTAGATTAGCTGATAAAAGAACCCATAGAGATTTACTTGATCCATAACCTCAAGAAGAACGTGAGTTCTCCTATGAGGATCATTTTAATTTCTCCCATCATTAGATTTGCAAGGTTCTCGCACAAAGAAATGTCAGATCTCCCAAAAGTAATATCATCAACATAGATTTGCACAATAAGTAAATGAGAGTGTAGCTTTTGAGTGAAGAGAGTAGTACCAGTTTTTCCTCTTTGATAATTATTATTGAGCAGAAAAGTACTTAACCCCCCATACCATGCTTTTGGAGCTTATTTGAGACCATAAGGTTCTTTTGAAAATTTGAAAGCATGGTTTGGATAAGATGGATTTTCAAAATCAGGAGATTTTTTAACATAGACCTCTTCATGAATGTAACCATTTAGGAAAGCACGTTTTACATCCATTTGATATAGTTTAGAGAGTTTAAAAGTAGAAAATGCCATTAGAATTCGAATCAATTCTAACCTTGCTTTGGGAGAAAAGGTTTCATTTTAGTTAATACCTTTCTATTAGTACCTTTGAGCTACAATTCTTGCCTTATTTTGAATAACCTTACCTTCCTCTCTCAGCTTATTTTTGTAGACCCATCTTGTTTCAACAATTAAATAATTATTGGGTCTTTCAATTAGACTCCATAGTTAGTTTCATTCCAATTGTTCTAATTCTTCCCGTATGGACTCAACCCAAGACTCATCTTTGATGGACATCATTCTTTTTAGGCTCGATTTGAGATACAAGAGTAACAAATACTTGTTTTCTTAGTGAAGACTCATCTGCATCTTATCATCTGGGTTTTTGATGATAAAGTCATTTGGAAAGATTGCATTATGTATTTATTCTCTTGGGACATTCATTTTTCTTCTCTCATCAACGGGAACTGACTATGGATAGGTCGTAGTCGACTTAACGATTGATGGTTCAGGAGTTATGTCTGCTTTGTCTCCTGATTGTGGATCATTTACCTTCTTTTCATCAAAACTCAAGCTTATAGATGAGTGATTAGTTTCATCAAATAAAATATATATAGATTCTTCAACACATTGAGTTTGTTTATTATAATTTATGTAAGCGAGACTAGTGGGAAAATACCCAAGTGAAATACCTTCGTTACTTCGTTACATCGTGGGTCATACTTCCCTAAGTTATCCTTACCATTGTTGTAGATAGGCATTTGCAACCAAAAAGATGAAAATAACTGATATTAGGGTTTTTTCCTCTCAATAACTCATAGGGAGTTTTCTTTAGAACTGATCTGATGAGACATCTGTTAAGACTATGACATGTTGTACTTACTGGATATTTCCAAAAATGATCTGGTAGACTATTCTCTAGGAGCATGGTTTTTGCGGTCACTTGAAGAGATCTAGTCTTTTGTTCCACCACACTTATCTATTAAGGATATCGAGGATAGGAAAAGTTCAGTGTGTGTCCATTTTGAGCATATTACTCTCTAAAATCCTTATTTTTGAATTCTTTACGATGATCACTATGAACATAGGTAATAAAATGTCCTGCTTCTCTTTGTTCTCTTCTATAAAATATCTCGAATTAGTGAATATTTCATTCTCGTTAGCAACAAATATTACCCAAGTAAAACAAGAATAATTATCAACAATGACATATACGTATCTTTTTCTCCCAATACTTTCGATCTTGGTGGGACCAAACAAATCCAAGTGGATTGTTTGGAGGGCTTTTGTGGCGGAGACAATATCTTTGACTTAAAAAGATGTCAAAGTATGTTTACCAAATTGACAAGCTTCACAAATGTTATCCTTATCAAACCTTAACTTTGGTAGACCTTTCACTTGTCCAAGTCTAGAGAGCCTTTCAATGGCATGCCCAAGTTTTTTGTGCCACAACCATGTACCATTTGTTTGCACAGTGAGATAAGTCAGAGTAGAAAAATTAGGATTGCTAAGAACATAAATATTATTAAAACGTTCACCGATAAGAGAAATATCTCTTTTTTCATATTTGATGGAGAAACCCTCAGCTTTAAATGATACTCCAAATCCTTAGTCATATATTTGATTTATACTCAATAGTTGTGTATAAAACCATCCATGAGGTATACTTCAACGATCTCACAGGAAGAGTTGAGCTTCACTAAGCTAACTCCGGTGACGTGACCTTTAGCATTATCTCCAAATCTGACTGATTCTCCTCTAATTTTCTTTAGAGAACAAAAATTTTCTTTTTGCCGGTCATGTGTTTGGAACTTCCTCTATATATGATCCACATTCCTTTCTTATAACTTTTTTGGATATATTCTTGCAAAATAAGAAGATTAATTTTGTTTAGATACCCAAGTGGTCCTGGCTTCTTAAGGGTTAAAAGTACTTTCTTTCGGTTGCCAAACCTACACACCTTTAGACTGTTGTATGTAGTGATGTGATTTGTGCCTTTTTTTCCCCACAAGTGTAGCATACTAACCTTTCAAAGGAGAAAGAGGTTTTAGTTGACTCAAACAAATTTGATTGGGAGCTTGTTTTAGTTTTAAATGAGTTTGATCTTATAGAACTTTGACTTGGTGATTTTCTAATGTTGTATAACTATATTTTTACATCATCAAGTTCCTCTTAAAGTGAGTAAGTTTTGATTTGACATGCTTCAAGTTCAATTTGCAAGTTTTTTCTTTCCTCTCCAAGCTTTCATTTTTATTGAACTTCCCAACTTTTATTTTCTTGAGCAAGTTTATTGTATTCATCAATAACTTTAAAACTCGTGAGTAATCATATTAAGATTATGACAATATCTGAAGAAGGTTGCAATTATGACGATTGAAGGGTCTTACCTCACTTGGTTCACTTTTTTTCCATGAAACACATGTTGGTCGTTTCTGTTTCTTCTTGAGTTTCATCTTCATCGCTCTATGCTCAAAAAGTTTTAATTTTTCTTGGAAGATCTTCTTCTTAATTGTGGAAAATTCTGCTTAATATGCCCCAGTTTTGCACAGTAGCTATAGTGTTCATCATTCCAAGTGAATTCATTATTCTTGTATCCTTATGGTCTCTGATCATTTGTTTCAAGATCTGCCTTACTTCGCGATTTATGAGAGCCATTCCCTAACCGTTGTCTTCATCAAGTTGTTATGATGTTGAAAGTGACTGTTTTATTCCTTTCTTCCTTGTTATACCTATTAATATGATTTTTTCATAGACAATGACCTTACCTCTTGATTCATTGTAGGTCACATTGTTCATCTCCCCATCTTCTAGAATGGAAAATTTATTTTTGCATGCTTTTGGGAGACTTCTTACAAACTTTTAGACTTGTATACAATTTGGATAGATCATTCCTAAGGATTTAAGTTCAATACAATTTTGCTTAAACGAGAAAACATTAATTACACGCTTTAATTTTTTTCATTTTGAAAAGCTCATACTCATTGACTAGAGCATTGATTCTAGCCTTTCTGACTTTGGTGGTTCTTTTGTATGGTACTTCTAATTTATCCCACATCTCTTTTGTGATTTCTCAGGTTGATATCTTGTCGTATTCAACTTTGCTAACTACACAATAGACTATACTTATAGCTCTTACGTTAGTTTGAATTACCTCTTATTGATCTTTGGTGACTTTGAAGTTTTCAAAGTCATCCAAGTCAACACTACGTGATTCTTTGTCCTTCTATTTTTCTTTGAGCCTTGTAATGGGCCTGGGACCTGTCTAAATGACAAACCATGCTTGGAAGTCATTAGATGAAAAAAAAATTGAAACTATTCTTCAAATGAGAGTAGTGTTATCCATTAAAATATGAAGGTCTTGTGGTTAAGTGATCATCTTGAAAGAGGGATCCTGGAATCTGATGGTTTGTCTTTAGATCACTGCTCTTGCGCATTTAACAAAAACTATTGGTGAAATCAACTCTGATACCAATTAAATTTCAAGAGAGGGGTGAATTGAAACTTTTTTTGGGTCGACTGTCCAGGCTTTACAGTAAACTCACCTGCAAACTAGTATACTGAATAGAACAAATCTAAAGTTAAATAAACAAGTAATAAAATAATGACACAGACATTTATCCTGGTTTGGAACACCAATGTGGTGCCTACTATCAATCCTCTTGGGTTTTAGGAGTTTCCTTAGTGATTTCAAAGTAGAGTTGGAGTACAGATCTAGTAGAAATATCTGATTTAGATCTTGTGACACAGCCTCAACTGGTATGACTAAGTTGACTCAATCTTTATTTTTGTAATTATTGTAAATAAAGAAGTACAAAGCTTTATTAAGACTAATATTGAGACACAGTTAAGAATATCCTGTGAAGTTGCGTAGAGTCTAGAGCCTTCAGTCTTCTCCTTTTATATTCTTCAGCTGATCCTATTGTTTTGTTTCAAGAGGAAACCCAAGAGATTTCTTCTTAATCGAGGATTTGATTTGGTTCCTTGATTGAGGGTAATACGCCCATATTAGATATGTCCATATATATATAAAGCATGGCTTGACTTTCTTCATAACTATTCATGGCCATGAAGAGGGTGTAATCTCCTTCTATATTGCTCTGCAATTTTACTGATTTTCCTTGGAACTTGGGATCTTACGTGATCTTATGAGATCCTCTTTTGATATTGTTCCAAATCCAGCCTTGATTCCCATGTAATTAAGGATTGCACAAGATTCTTTTCCAATTTATATTTCCAGGGTGATCTTGCTTGCCTTAATTATCCTTCTCGTAGATCCTGCAAGTTAACAGTCATTAGTTTGTAATTATTAAAACATATTCGGTTGATATAGGAAACTAACAATACAAATTTTAATTGTCAAATCTTAAGTCCTAACAAATATTCAGAATTCGGAAACACTTGACTAATCACAAATTTTGATGGATTGCAAGAATTATAACCACAAATCTTGACAGATCTCTCTAATTTAATTGGCTCCAAATCCTTTATTGCTCTCTCATGACCCAGCTAATTGGATTGTGCAAACACTAACTCTAATCTACTCAGATTGGAGAACTTGTATCACCCAACCAAAATATTAGGAAGCTAATTACAAAAATCATTAGCCACTAATTAATATCTCAAAATGAATCAATAGTCTAGATGAAACAATAAAAATATAATCCTTACAAATGCAAAAAAATAAACCCATTTTTCTATTAGTGTAAGTAGACACCAAGAGTCTAAAAGAACACCATTAAATAGAATGAATTACATACAATTATATTTTAAATAATCTGCTTCTGTATGAGATACATCAAATATAATTAATCAGTAGTGTAATTTAATTTGTTATAGCTAATTAATTATTTCTTATTATCAGTTCTATTTAAAAAAATTGCATGTAATTAGATTAAGTAATCTGCTTGTGGACGGGATAAATAAAATCAAGTAGCGGGAGTAGTAGTTGTAGGAATTGAGGAGAAAATTTTAAAATATGACTGACCACAATTTGGAAAGAAATTAAACTAATGTCTAGAATGTTACATTATTTTTCAAATTTATATCTTAATTATGTAATCTTATACTTAAGCTTTATTAGGAAAATAATTTAGTGGCATATACCTTCCAAATTTTATATCAAAACACTTCTATCAGTTTCTATCCACTTTTACTCAACACTATAAAGATTCATCAAATAGACTTTTCTATTTTTATATTTATTTGAAAGAAGAAATTTCGTGGATAATTTCATCCCATAAAAAGTTGAACAAATCGAGACATCAACTCCCCACCTGTCGTAGATCTGCAAAACCCAAGATAGATCAAGAAGGTTGTCATAGATTTTGAGCAATCCATTTGGAACTTGTTGGGCAGTTTCATCTTTTTCCACAGGTTTAGTAACCCAGTAACTCCTTCCTCCTTAATATCGTTCTTGTTAACTACATAATTCCAAAGCTCTGAGATGATACACAGAAAGTCTATAAAAGTTGTTGTGGCAACTTTGTAAACTTCCTCACCATAATTTTTATTGAAGTCTTTCAGCTTTTCATCTTCATCATCCATAACATTCTAAGATTTCATATTAACTATAAAGACTTTGATGGGATGCTATCCATGGTCTCTAAGGTATTCCTCGCACTATGAGCATAACTCTACAGCACTTTCATCGGCCTCATTAAAGTTCCTTTTCATTGCTTCATGGAATACTTTGTGGTCGAGCTCCCCCATTCTCCTAACATCAATTGGAACAACTCTTGATAGCTTCTTTAATCGATTAATCAACTCTTTTTAAGCATTATGTAGCTCATCATTATTGTTTCTTTCCTTCACTATCAGAGTTTGATTTAGTGCATCCAAACCATCATATTCTTCTTCCTTCTCTCTTAAACTTTTAAGGAGTGCGTCCTCCTTTTTCAAAACTTCTTGATCACCTTCATCTTCAATAGTTTCATCACGCTCAAAGACTATGCCCTTGTTTGTGAGGATTTTATCACGAGCATTCAATTCACTATATGTAAACAAATCCTCGCAAACAAGTGCATAGTCCTTGAAAGTGATGAAACATATTAAAGATGAAGGTGATCAAGAAGTTTCGAAAAATGTGGAAACACCCCTTAAAAGTTTAAGAGAGAAGGAAAAAGAATACAATGATTTGGAAGCATTAAATCATACTCTGATAGTGAAGGAAAGAAATAGTAATGATGGGTTGTAAGACACTCAAAAAGATTTGGTTAATAGCTTAAAGGAGCCACCAAGAGTTGGTCAAATTGGTGTAAATAGTTCAAATTGGTGTTAATAGGATGAGGGAGATCGACAACAGACCATTCCATGAAGTAATAAAGAGGGACTATGATGAGTCAGAAGCATATGAAAGACCAATAGAGTTAATGCTCATTATGGGAGGAATTCCTTAGAAACCTTGGCTGGCATCCCATAAAGTCGTTATGGCTAACAGGAAACCTGAGAATGTGATAAATGATGCAGATGAAAATCTGAAAGTCTTGAAAAAAAATTATGGTGAGGAAGTTTATAAGGCTCTCACAGCATCTTTGTTAAAGATTGATGATTACAACCCAAGTATAAGATACATCACCTTAGAGCTCTAGAATTGTGCAATCAATAAGAAATCTACTCCGGAGGAAGGATTTATTGTTTTATTAAACCTGAGAAAGAATCAGAGAGGATCGGATTGATGATTTCATGCACTTTGCCTTAGCTTTTTAGGCAACCCCAAGAATAGGGTGGGTGTGATAACAACTCCAAACTCATAATAACATTTTCACACAAGTCCTTCCATAATTTTTAGAAATGTTTTCTTCAGTAACATCCCAAACTTAACATGTTGTTTGTTTCCTTTCTCAACATGTTTGACCACCCCCTTCATCCTATAGTCTAAAACAAGCTTGGAGATGTCCGCGGATGGCAACCCTGTCTCTTAACAGACTACTCAATATTTGTGATGACCTTCGTGACCTACCATAAAATTTGCAAATCTTTCTTTTCATTGTCTCCTTTCCTCAACTTAATCAAGAGGTCTTGAAAATTCATTAGTTCTCCTTAATTCTAGTGAACTTTGTCACCTTCTGCTTTGCATACTCTCATTAGTAGTTGTTTTCAGATAAAATCCTCATACACTTTATCATCCCAATTAGGATGTCTACCAAAATTTTTGTTTTTTAATATATCTTTTTCTACTTTTTTGTTGTCTAGGGGAGTTGTCGACGTCCCTAGCAGCATTAGAAAAATAGTTATCCAAGAATTTATCTTCCTCTCTCTCTTTCCTCAAATGAATCTGCATCTTGCAGAATATCTTGAGAAAAATAACTACCTCCAACAACTTATAATTCCTACTAGTGTTAACATATGTAAGAGAGTCAAACTTACCAACATTATTAGTTACAAGTTCATTAAGATGATCATTTTTTGCAATATTATTATTTGGAGTACCCGTCAAAGTTAATATGTCCTGCAGATAATGATGGGACTACCAAGGCCTCGTTAGGTGCAAATTTAGGGGCTAATAATGCCTGAAGGGGATGCTACCATCTCCTCATGCATCATGTTTTCCCAACTCTTCGCACAAGTTTCACCATTATGGACATTCTCAATGTCAAAGTTATTGGTCGAGTGCACTAGAATTGATACCATATCTGTATCCACATTTTCGTCATTCCCCATAGAGATTAGTTGTTATTCAAAGTCATCTTGTTGCTTACCAACAAACCCCAAAGATTGTGAGAAGAACCAATTGGCGCTAAATATTTCCTCCAAGAATGATGGTTTAACTACGAATGTTACTTATAACAAATCCCTAGCTATGTTTTAATGAGAGAAGTACTTAGCTAAATAAATCGCTAACTTTTTAACGGAATATAAATCTTAATTGTCAAATCATAAGTCCTAACAAACTGTTAGATTTTGGAAAAACCTGACTCAACACATTTCGATGAACCGCAAGAATTATAACCACAAATCTTTATTGATCTCCATAATTGAATTGACTACAAATCCTCTATCAATCTCTCATGACCTAGTTAATTGAATCGAACAGGCACCTGCTTTGTTCAACTGAGATTTGAGAACCCGTATAACCTATCCAAAAACATGCAAAAGAAAATTACGAAAATCATTAGCTGTTAATTATTTCCTCACAATCATTACAAATGCAAAAAACATACAACTATTTTTCTATATTTTCTATTAGTGTAAAAGAACATTTAGTGCGTAAAAGAGTACAATTAAATAGAAATACCCACAATTATATTTTAAGTAACTTCCTTGTGTACAAGATGTCAAATATAATTACTCATTAGTCTAATTTAATTTATCATAACCTATTAATAATTGTTTATTATAAATTCTATTAAATAAAATTACTTGTTCACATTAAATAACCTACTTATGGATGGAAAACATCAAATCAAGTAGCAGCAGCACTAGTAGGACAATGACAAAAAAATATAAAATATGACAGGTCATAATTTAAAAAGACATTAAATCATAGAAGAAGAAGCAGGCAGTGGCAGTAGCAGCAGTAGTAGTAGGAAAGTGATGAGAAAAAACTAAAATATGACTATACACAATTTAGAAAGACATTAAACTTATGTCTATTAATGTTTATTTTTGTTTTGCAAATTTACATCTTAATAGTGTAATCCTATGTAGACACCTAATTCTGTCCCTCCCGAAGACCCAAGTTACACATTTTATCCCTTGTTTTACCACGTGCTTTCACCTGTATGATTATATCTCATAAAAATATAAATATAACAAAACCCATTAACAAACCTAATCCCCAAATATTCTTTTGTAACAAAATTAACCACCCCTCCTATCAATTTTGGACAACACATCACTACCCCATGCCCCATACCCTACCCCACGTCACCCCCCCTCTTTTTTTTTTGTCCAAGAAGAAAGGACTCAAAAAAGGATAGATATATATATATTCCCACATACACACAAAATAGAGGGGAACAGTAACCAAAAACAAAGAAAAAAAATTAGCTCACCTGCTCTCTAGCCTTCCATATCTCTAGACCTTCTCTCTAGATTCTCACTCTCTCTCTCCATAGATCTCACCGGTGCCGGCGCCGGCACCGCTCTCTCTCATGGTCCACGATCACTCCCTCTCTACTCTCTCTCTCCAAAAACTGAAAAGAAAAAGGCCTCCGTTCGCCGCCTCTCCATCTTCACCGTCAGCCGTCCACCGTTAGCTGTCCACCGGTCACGGCTCCAACTCCCGATCTCCCTCCCCTTTCCCTCTAGCGAGATGCCGCCTATCACTCTCTCTCTCCATATATCTCGCTGGTGCCGGTGCCGGCACCGCTCTCTCTCATGGTCCACGATTACTCTTTCTCTACTCTCTCTCTCCAAAAACTGAAAAGAAAAAGGCCTCCGTTCGCTGCCTCTCCGTCGTCACCGTTAGCCGTCCACTATTAGCCGTCCACCGGTCACCGCTCCAACTCCCGATCTCCCTCCTCTTTCCCTCTGGCGAGATGCCGCCATCGTCTCAGCCACAACGATGACAGCCAACCCGCTATAGCCATGGCTTTCTTTCTCTCGGTCCAGTGATACCGGTGACAGTCGTCGGAAACAGTGATGCCGGTGACCGACAACGTCACCCAGTTCGTTTTTCACCTATTCCAACAAAATTTTGCATATGGGTCTTCTCGATTTTTCACGATTTCAGCCTCGGTTCGTTTGATATTTCTTATTTCTTAAGGTTTTGAATTCATCCAAGTTGGTTTGGTTCGTGCAAGGTTAGTTGGAAATCATTGGTTTGGGGTTTCGAATCCGGGATCTTAGGTTGTTTTTTTGAAGTTTATTCGGATTTGTGGGTTATTCATCATGAGGTTTTGTCGTGGTTTTTCGATCTTTTCGGTTGAATTCAATATCGAGTTTGGAGTTTTTCATTGTGAGGTTCTCCGATCGAGTATTTTGGTCTTCGGATTTCATTACTATCGACAAGGATTAGTTTAATCAAGGTCCATTTCTTCTAACCGAATCTTTAATTTATTTTGACACTTTATTGATGTTGTTGGTGTGGATGATTTATTTGTTATGTGTTTGGTTTGAATCTTCATTGTTTGTGTTGTGTTTGATATTGCTTTCGGATTATGAGATGTGATTGAAAAATCGAAGCATGCACTAATCATGTGGTTTAAATGGAATTCAGGGCGTGAGTTAAAAATTGTTAAAGTCAATTAGGATTAATTTTGATTTGTTGTTGTTTTGATTCGTTGTTTTTGTTACTTTCACGTCTATTTATCAATTTCATGATAGTATCATGGTAAGTCAAGCGGGTAAGCAATCGTAGGTTTGGGTAGGCAAAATTTAGGAATAAGTGTTTCGTTGGATGTTGGAATATGCGTGTGAATGTTTCTTTCTAGCTTATCGTGTTTAATTCAAATGTATTTATTTAGCCGGGGAATGCCCCGAGATCGCTTGTATTTATTCACCGGGGAATGCCCCGACGTATCATGTTGGCGAAAAATGACCGTGATGAAGGCCCGCGAAATCGGGTAAGGCATTGGAGCTTAGTCTAGATTTAGTTTAGGATAGGATTTATATTTTCGTATTTTTTCTATTTTTCGGACTGTATGATTGGACTGTACTTTACGTTTTTGGCCTGCTTTGTTTTTTTTATTGTTTGGTTATTTTGCATTCTTTTGTGTCGTTTATACATTTCATAATGCCAAAAATAGTCGATACACTCTACCAAGTGACCGTGGTTGAACCACGGGATCGAGGGGTGCCTAACACCTTCCCCTCGGTCAATAGAATTCCTTAGCTGGAATCTCTATTCGCAACCCAGTTTAAGAGTCAAATGGTTTCGGAAAGGACTTTTCAAAGGTGACTTGGAACACCGAATTATGCCAAGTGGCAACTCTGAATAAAAAATTCAAATAATCCTTTTCCGAAACAAATTTTCATTTCTTGTCACTTAAATAATAAAACCCTTTCGACCCTTAAAATATACATTTTTTGGAGTACGTAAAAAAGGGGTGTGACAACTTCTAAAGACTCTGCTGGGGACCTATGATAAGTTTTCAGAATTTGAGCTATTTTTGGAGTCGTATTGGCTTTGTTTCGCATTACGAGTGTATAAACATTGTGTGTGGTTATTGTTTGTGTTATTTTCACTTTTTGTGGTTTTTCGTGCTCTTTGTTTATATTATTTATCCTATGTATTACCGCTTTATATCTGTCATCATGAGTCCACCTCCCAGTCTTCTTTCTGCAACAAGTCCGTAGTACACGTGTTGTACACAACCTCTAGTTTGAGTCACCCTTATTTTAGGGGGGGAGCCGTCGGTGTTATGGAGTAGGTGGAAAGCAAAGCAACCACTATCGACCATACGCTCCCCCGAACAGCCTTGTAAGTAAACCACAACGTAGGTCAGCCTTTAGGTCATGCTTATGTGCATCATGCGGAGACCTAGCGAGACCCACATGGCCCTTTGTAGGAGACTCCCTTCTAAAGCATCTCTACGTGCTAACTGTTGCATTTTTAAGGGTAACGTGATCATTTGACGGACTGATTTTTGAAAAAAAAAAGAATAAAATTTAGGAGTAAGGTGCGTAGGCAAAAACGAAAAAGATAAAAAAAATATAGAAAAGTGAGTCGGAAGGAATGAAAAAAAAAAGAGGAGCGTCGTAGTTTATTTTAGAATTCGTTATGGCTTTTGTTTTTCACAATCCAAAAACTCAAAAAGATTTTTTTACGTTTTGTAAAGTACCGTAAATTCAAAAAAAAAGGAAAAAATGAAGAGAAAAAAAAGGGAAGTTTTGTTTGCTTTTTCTACTTAATTGTCAAAAACAAAAAAAATACCAAAAAGATTTCTCTGTATAATTGGTGGTGTCAGTCTTGGTTAAAGCGTCTAGCTAAAAATCAAAAAAAAAAAAAAAAGAGTTTTTTTTCATTTGTTTTTGGTAGTGTCTCTTAAGTTACAGTCAATTTATTAGTTAATCTTTAATTGTTCAATCTGAATGAACTATGCAAGATCTGATTCATGTACAACATGATACGTAGGCAACCTACTTTTAGGTTCGATCTAATCATTTTGTTTTGTCGTTTTTCATTATTTTTCCTCTTTTAAAGAAAAACAAAAGTCATAAAGAATGATAAAATAAAGGTAGATAACGAGAGAAAAGAAAAGAGCAGAGATTGATACGAAAAAAAAAGAGAGAAGAGAAAAAAAGAGAGAAAAGAGAAGGATACGAAAAATAATAATAATAATAAGTGTAGATAAAAATAGTGTAGACAAAAATCAGGATGATGTTAAAATGACCTCTCTACCCTCAAAAGTTGGTAGAAATGAGCATGAATTTAGGGCAATTTTACCAATGTGCTTCCCATGTTTGTTGTGTGCCCTAATCCTAATGGATGTCGTCTTTGATGAGCATGTTCTTTTAGATAACAGTGCTAGGTTTGCAGCACTTTGGCTAGTCACCCATACTTCACCAGATCCAAAGCAAAGCTTGTCATGGCTAGCAGGGATATTGAAAATTCGCTCGTTGACCCAGATCAGGATCACAGGGAAGAAAGTTCTGAACACAATGATGAGGTAGTAAGGCTCAGACAACAATTGATAGATTTACACCGGGCATGGGCCAGCGGAATGCCTCCTCCTCCACTCCCTGAAGGTTTTGGGAATGTCTCTAATTGCCCACCGCTCTCTCAGGCACAATTTTCTGCTCCTACTGAGTCACCTGAGCACTCGCCAGGGTTCACTCCACGACATTACTATTCTGGCGATTTTGGTGTGCCTTTGGCAGCCCCCCAATCAAGACCCACTGCTCATCCAGCACCACCAATCACACCGGTATTCGTGGCTCCGCCACCACATAAAACTCCCATATATGTCACGCATCCCACAATGAGGCTTCCTAGGTCTGCCAGTGAGCCAGTACTAAAGTTTTCAGATAGTCAGTATTATGCCCCGGAGCCTACTTTGAAAATGAATGAACCGTATGGGTAGACTCAGCTGCCTACATTTCCATTTGATATAGAGAAACCTGTCACAACGGAGGAACAAGATATCATAGCCCAAAAATTGAAATGTTTAGAGCAGGCTATGAGGAATTTGCAAGGGATCGGAGATTGTAGGAGTGTTTCCTATAAGGATCTTTGCATGTTCCCAGACCTCAACCTTCCCCCCGGTTTTAAGATGCCTAAGTTCGAGAAGTATGCAGTACACGGCGATCCCATGGCACACTTAAGACGTTATTACAACCAGTTGAGGGCTGTAGGAGGAAAGGAAGAACTGCTCATGGCCTTCTTTGGTGAGAATCTTTCAGATCTGGCCTCAGAATGGTTTATCGATCGAGATAGCGATAAATGGAACAGCTGGGATGATTTGGCTTCTGAATTTATTCAACATTTTCAGTACAACATCGACCTGATTCCGAACAAAAAGTCCTTGATCAACATGAAGAAAAAGGGCACTGAAGGTTTTAGGGAATACGCGATAAGGTGGCGTGAACAGGCCGCTAGGGTAAAGCCTCCAATGAAAGAAAGTAAGTTGGTAGAAGTTTTCATTCAGACGCAGGATGAGACCTATTTTCAGCATTTACTTCCGGCAATGGGAAAATCTTTTATGGAAGTTCTCAAAATGGGGGAGATGATAGAGGATGGAATTAAGACTGGTCGAATAGTGAGTTTTGCCGCATTAAAAGCCACCACACAAGCGATTAAAGGTGGATCTGGTGCATTTGGAGGTAAAAAAAAGAAAGAGGATATTGCGACTGTCGTAGCTGGAACCCATTCCTATCCTAAAACACCACCTCACCCCTATCCCCAATCCCAAGCCCAAGTCTACACCCAAGCTCTATATATTCCTCCCCACCATTACTACCCTCTACAAAACCCTTTATATTCGATTCCACAACCTCCATACCCAGTATATAGCGCGCAGCCATATACCCAAACCCCTTCTTACTTGCAATGGTGCAGGCAAGCTCCACAAAATTGCCTATTCACTCCACCAAATTACCAAAACCCCTCCAGACCTAGTTTTCAGCCTAGGCCCGAGTATAAGAAGGAGAAGGCGGTCAGAAATCAATTCACACCTCTTGGGGAGTCATATGCTAGCTTGTTTGATAGGTTGAGAAAGTTGAAGGTTTTAAGCCCAATTCAAGGAAGGCTTTCAAATCCACCATCGAGGAATCTTGATTATTCTTTAAGGTGTGCGTACTATTCTAATATGCCAGGCCATGATATCCAGAAATGTTGGCATTTAAAGAGAGCTATCCAAGATTTAATTGACACAAATCAGATGCTGGTCCAGGCCCTAGAAGGTCCAAACATTAACCAGAATCCGCTGCCAACCCATGCTGAAACCAATATGTTAGAGTTGATATATGATAGGAAATAGTCTTCGAGGGGTTATAAGAGAAATCGGTGAATGTAGTAGAGTCTTTGAAAGCAATGTCATTAAGCGAGGAAGGAATGTGACAAGATAAAGCACTAGAAAGCACAAAGAAGCCCCTGATCACAGTACAAGGCGCCAGAAGGTATGTTGATTTAAGCCAGGATAAACCTAAGTTGGCTGTGGTGGGAGCTCTGAGTCAGCCCATCTTGACAGTGAAAAGAGCACTGGCGGCGCCTATTGTCCTCAAACCGGTGACCCAACCTCCAATAGTTGATACAAAAAGGGTTCCCTAGAATTATGGGCAGACTGTGATGACCTATCATGGGAAAGAAGTTATGGAAGGTGTAGATGAGGTCGGAGGCTTGAGTAGGTCAGGAAGATGCTTCGTGCCTGAAAGCTTAAGAAAGTCCAAGCCAACAGTGAGAGGACCGTCATCTATCAAAAATCCTATCACCGAAGAAGAAGCCGAAGAATTTTTGAAAAAGATGAAATTGCCAGAGTATTCAATATTAGACCAGTTGAAGAGAACCCCTACTCAAATTTCGCTTTTATCTTTGTTGTTGCACTCCAAGGAGCATCGTGATATTTTACTGAAGGTATTAAATGAAGCATATGTTCCAAGGGAGATTACAATTAACCAACTTGAGAAAATGGTTGGAAAAATCTTTGAGGTCAATCGGATCAGCTATTCTGACGATGAATTGTTTGTTGAAGGTACAGGGCATAACCGGGGCCTTTACATTACAGTGAAGTGTGAAGATTTCTACGTCACTCATGTTATGATTGATGGAGGTTCACGTGCAAATATTTTCCCTATTTCTACTTTGCAAAAGCTGAATATTGGTGCTGACAGGATCAAGCCCAACAATGTATGTGTTAGGGCTTTCGATGGTGCAAAGTCAAATTCTATTGGCGAAACAGAACTAATGTTGACCATAGGGCCTATTGAGTTCGCCATAGAGTTTCAAGTATTGAATGTAGACTCCTCTTACAATCTGTTGTTGGGGAGGCCGTAGATCCACAAGGCTAAGGCGGTTGCATCTACACTGCACCAAATGATTAAGTTTGAGCACGACAGGCAACAAGTAGTTATTCATGGTGAAGGAGATTTGTCAGCTTACTAAGATTCTCCCTTGTCTCTTATTTAATCAAATAACATAGAGGAGACATTCGTCTATCAAATTTTTGATACAGTGTCAGTGAATCATATCCCTGAATGGCAGGCTATACTGGGACCGCAGTTGTCTTCTGCTTCTATCATGATGGTGAGTGAACTTTGGAAATACGGATTTGAGCCAGGAAAGGGTTTGGGAGCATCTCTGCATGGTATAGTTCATCCCATATGTTTGAGTGAGAATGTGGGCACGTTTGGTCTGGGATTTGAGCCTATGGCTGAAGATTTGAAGAAAGCCAAGGGAAGGAAAAAGGAAACATGGTCACTCCCTCGCCCAATGCCACTACTCATTGAATCATTTGTTAAGAGCGGTGTCACGAAGCATGTGGAATTTGAAGTTGAATTGGTTGATGACTTCTAGAACCTTTGTATTAAAGTTGATATGGTCGAAGCAGGAGAATGTACCAGTATGGTAGATGTGCAATTCATAGGTCCAGCTGTCTGGTTTAATAATTGGGAAGTCACTCCTCTCCCCGTCAGGAGGGAGTTTTGGTAGTTTATTTTATTTTTCTTTCTGTTTATCCGAGTTATTTCAGGGTTATAATTAGGATTTTAGTTTGTTATGTTGGCATCTATATTTAAACCCTTATATCTTTTATTTAATGAAATGCAATGTCCCTTTTGTTTTGTGTCTAATCTATTTTGTTTTTCTTTTCTTACACAGTTCTCTTTATGCTGATTCTAATGACATGACATGTATCCGGAATTTTTAGTCTGATCTTAAAATCCAAACTAATCAAGATGTAATAAAGCAGGATGGGGAATATAATGAAGAAAAAGCACTAGAAAAAATAAGCAAAGAGTTGGAACAGTTTGAAGACAAACCGAATCCTAACTTGAATAAGACTGAGCCAATAAATCTAGGGGATCAAGAAGATGTTAGGGAAACTAAAATCAGTGTACATGTTTTGCCACAGCTAAAAGATGAAATAATTCAAGCATTAATGGATTATAAGGATGTTTTTGCATGGTCTTATGATGATATGCCTGGTTTAAGCACTGAATTAGTGGCTCACAAATTGTCAACTGATCCCGCGTTCCCCCCTGTCAAACAAAAGTTGAGGAATTTTAAAACGGATGTAAGTATTAAAATTAAAGAGGAAATCATGAAACAACTTGAAGCCAAAGTAATTCGAGTAGCTCGCTATCCCATGTGGTTATCCAATGTTGTTCCCATACCAAAGAAAGATAGCAAAATTCGAGTGTGTGTTGATTACCGTGATTTGAACAGAGCCAGTCTGAAAGATGATTTTCCACTGCCCAACATCCATATTTTTCTAGAAAACTGTGCTACACACGAGGTTGCTTCTTTTGTGGATTGGTATGCCGGATATCACAAGATCATTATGGATGATGAAGACGCACAGAAGACATCTTTTATCACACCATAGGGAACTTATTGTTATCGAGTGATGCCGTTCGGTTTGAAGAATGATGGAGCAACATATATGAGAGCCATGACCACTATGTTTCATGATATAATGCATAAGGAGATTGAGGTCTACGTGGATGATGTGATTATTCAGTCAAAAAGTCAGGCCGACCATGTTAAAGATTTAAGAAAGTTTTTTGAAAGGCTTCGCAGGTATAATCTCAAACTCAAACCGGCAAAATATGTATTTAGAGTTCCATCTGGAAAGCTGTTGGGGTTCGTAGTCAGCCGTTGGGGAATTGAATTGGATCCCACAAAAATCAAAGCCATTCACGATTTGGCCCCGGCCAAGAATAGAACGGAGGTGATGACTTTTCTTGGTAGACTGAACTACATTAGCAGGTTTATTGCTCAACTCATGACCACTTGTGAGCCCATATTCAAGTTGCTGAAAAAGAGTGTTGCGGTAAAATGGACTAAAGAATGTCAGGAAGCGTTCGATCAAATCAAAAGATATTTGTCAAATTCGCCCGTGCTGGTACCCCCGGAGCCTGGTAGGCCTTTGATCTTTTATTTATCAGTCATGGACAATTCTTTCGTTTGTGTCCAGGGTCAACATGATGTCACAGGCAAAAAGGAGCAGGCTATTTATTATCTTAGCAAGAAGTTCACTGCATATGAGGCTAGGTATACTCTTCTTAAAAGGATGTGTTGTTCCCTAACTTGGGTAGCACAGAAGTTGAAGCATTATCTCTCATCCTATACTACTTATCTCATCTCCCGTATGGATCCTTTGAAGTATATCTTTCAGAAGCCTATGCCGACGGGTCGATTGGCAAAGTGGAAAATATTGCTTATCGAGTTCGACATTGTATATGTGACTCGGACCGCCATGAAAGCCCAAGTCTTGGCAGATCATCTTGCTGAGAATCCCATCGATGAAGAGTACGAGCCATTAAAGACATATTTTCCTAACGAAGAAGTGTCATGTGTCGATGAAGTCGTTATAGATGCTGATCTAGGTTGGAGGTTATTCTTTGATGGAGCTATCAATATGAAAGGTTTCAGAATAGGTGCGGTTCTTATCTCTGACTCGGGACAACATTTCCTGGTAAAAGCACAACTTCAATTCTACTGTACTAACAATATGGCAGAGTATGAAGTCTGCATTCTTAGTTTGAGGTTAGCTGTTGATATAGGAGTCCAAGAATTATTGGTGTTAGGAGATTCGGATTTGCTCGTCCATCAAATTCAAGGTGATTGGGAGACGCGATATTTGAAGCCCATCCCATACCTACAATGCTTGCAAGAGCTATGTCAACGGTTTGTGTTAGTAAAATTTAGGCATATTGGAAGGATTCGTAGTGAAATTGCTGATGCTTTAGCCACTCTGTCTTCACTGCTCCAACATCTTGACAAAGCCTACATCGATCTAGTGCATATACAGAGTCACGATCAGCATGCTTACTGTAATGTGTTTGAAGAAGAGCTCGATGAAGAATACCCAACATATGCAACCAATGATCAAAAGAGGACTATTAGGCGTTTTGCTAGTGGATTTTTCTTAAGTGGGGTAATCTTGTACAAGAGAACCCCAGATCTGGGACTTTTAAGGTGTGTAGATGCAAAAGAAGCCTTGGTAATCATGGTTGAAATACACTCTGGAGTATGCGGGTCGCATATGAATGGTCATGTCTTGTCAAAGAAGATTCTTCGAGCAGGTTATTACTGGCTTACTATGGAAAGGGATTCTATTCAATTTGTTCAGAGGTGTCATCAATGCCAGGTACATGGTGACCTGATACGTTCTCCTCCTGTTGAGTTGCATGCAATGGCCGCTCCATGGCCGTTCGTGGCTTGGGGAATGGATGTGATTGGACCGATTGAGCCGAAGGCATCAAATGGGCATAGATTCATTTTGGTAGCCATTGAGTACTTCACAAAGTGGGTAGAAGCAGTAACTTTTAAGTCAGTGACAAAGAAGGCTGTGGTAGATTTTGTTCATGCCAATATTATTTGTCGATTTGGAATTCCTAAGATGATCATTACAGACAATGCTGCCAATCTCAATAGTCATTTGATGCAAAAAGTATGTCAACAGTTTAAGATCGCACATCAAAATTCTACTCCATATTGCCCAAAGGCCAATGGTGCTGTAGAAGCCGCCAATAAGAATATAAAAAAGATACTGCAAAAAATGGTACAAGGTTCTAGACAGTGGCATGAAAAGTTACTGTTTGCATTGCTAGGTTATCGCACCATTGTTCGCACTTCAACAGGGGTAACTCCATATTTATTGGTGTATAGGACAGAAGCAGTCATCCCTGCAGAAGTTGAAATTCCCTCTCTTCGAGTTATTGTGGAAGCAGAGATTGATGATGATGAATGGGTAAAAACCCGACTGGAACATTTGAGTTTGATTGAGGAAAAAAGGCTAACGTCTGTGCGTCATGGCTAGTTTTATCAGAGTAGGATGGCTCGAGCGTATAACAAAAAGGTCCGTCCTAGGAATTTTGAAGTTTGTCAGTTGGTATTGAGATGTATCCTTCCTCACCAGGTTAAAGCTAAAGGCAAGTTCTCCCCTAACTAGAAAGGTCCCTTCGTTGTGAAGAAAGTGTTGCCCAATGGAGCCTTATATTTGACAGATATTGAAGGTAAAATGGCAGAAATGGCTATCAACGCTGATGCGGTCAAAAGATACTATGTATGATATTTGATCCTTTGTTGAGTTTATTGCATGTTTAGTACTTGCAATTTTGAAGATTGATATGATGAAGGCATTTTATTCTTCTAGAAGCTGTCACACCCCTTTTTTACGTACTCCAAAAAATGTATATTTTAAGGGTCGAAAGGGTTTTATTATTTAAGTGACAAGAAATGAAAATTTGTTTCAGAAAAGGATTATTCGCATTTTTTATTCAGAGTCGCCACTTGGCATAATTCGGTGTGCCAAGTCACCTTTGAAAAGTCCTTTTCGAAACCATTTGACTCTTAAACTGGTTTGCGAATAGAGATTCCGACTAAGGAATTCTGTTGACCGAGGGGAAGGTGTTAGTCACCCCTCGATCCCGTGGTTCAACCACGTTCTCTTGGTAGAGTGTATCGACTATTTTTGGCATTATGAAATGTATAAACCACACAAAAGAACGCAAAATAATCAAACAATAAACAAAACAAAGCGGTCCAAAAATGTAAAGTACAGTCCAATCATACAGTCCGAAAAATAGAAAAAATACGAAAATATAAATCCTAAGCTAAACTAAATCTAGACTAAGCTCCAATGCCTTACCCGATTCCGCAAGCCTTCATCACGATTATTTTTCGCCAACATGATACGTCGGGGCATTCCCCGGTGAATAAATACAAGCGATCTCAGGGCATTCCCCGGCTAAATAAATACATCTGAATTAAACACGATAAACTAGGAAGAAACATTCACACGCACATTCCAACATCCAACAAAACACTTATTCCTAAATTTCGCCTACCCGAACATACGATTGCCTACCCGCTTGACTTACAATGATACTATCACGAAATTGATAATTAGACATGAAAGTAACAAAAACGATGAATCAAAACAACAACAAATCAAAATTAATCCTAATTCACTTTAACAATTTTTAACTCACGCCCTGAATTCCCTTTAAACCACATGATTAGTGCATGCTTCGATTTTCCAATCACATCTCATAATCCGAAACCAATATCAAACACAACACAAACAACGAAGATTCAAACCAAACACATAACAAATAAATCATCCACACCAACAACATCAATAAAAAGTCAAAATAAATCAAAGATTCGGTTAGAAGAAATGGAACTTGATGAAACTAATCCTTGTCGATAGTAAAGAAATTCGAAAACCAAAATACTCAATCGGAGAACCTCACAACGAACAACTCCAAACTCGATATTGAATTCAACAGGATAGATCGGAAAACCACGATGAATAACCCACAAATCTGAATAAACTTTAAAAAAATAACCCAAGATCCCGGATTCGAAACTCCAAACCAATGATTTCCAACTAACCTTGCATGAACCAAACCAACTCGGATGGATTCAAAACCTTAAGAAATAAGAAATATCAAATGAACCGAGACTGAAATTATGAAAAATCGAGAAGACCCATACGTGAAATTTCATTAGAATCGGTGGAAAATGGACTGGGTGATGTTGCCGGTCATCGGTGTCACTATTTTCGGCGACTATCGTCGCTGCTGGTGAGAAGTTGGGTCGACGACTGGATGCTTACCGGTGCCGGCTGCTGTCACCAGAGAGAAGTGTGGACCGAGAGAGAGAAAGCCACGACGATGACAGGATAGCCTTCGTTGTTGTGGCTGAGACGATGGCTGCATCTCGCCAAAGGGAAAGAAGAGGGAGATCAAGAGTTGGAGCGGTGACCGGTGGACGGCTGACGATGGACGGTTGACGGTGACGACGGAGAGGCGGCGAATGGAGGCATTTTTCTTTTTAGTTTTTGGAGAGAGAGAGTAGAGAGGGAGTGATCGTGGACCGTAAGAGATAGCGGTGCCATCGAGATCTATGGAGAGAGAGAGTGAGAGTCTAGAGAGAAGGTTTAGAGAGATGGAAGGCTAGAGAGAAGGTGAGCTGATTTTTTTCTTTGTTTTTGGTTACTGTTCCCCTCTATTTTGTGTGTATGTGGGTATATATATATATATATATCCTTTATTGAGTCCTTTCTTTTGGACAAGAAAAAAAGAGGGGGGGGATGACATGGGGTAGGGTATGGGGCATGAGGTAGTGATGTGTTGTCCGAAATTGATAGGAGGGATGGTTAATTTTGTTACAAAAGAATATTTGGGGATTAGGTTTGTTAGTGGGTTTTGTTATTTTTGTATTTTCATGGGATATAATCATACAGGTGAAGGCACGTGGTAAAACAAGGGATAAAATATGTAACTTGGGTCTTTGGGAGGGACAGAATTAGGTGTCTACATCCTATACCTAAGATTTATGAGGAAAATAACTTATGGTGTCATATACCTTTCAAATTTAATAAAAAAACATCCCTACAAATTTCTATCTACTATTGCTCAACACTGTAATAATTCATCAAATTGTCACGACCCGAACCGTGGCCCTGACCGTGACGGACATTCCGAACCATGATGGCCCGAGAGCCCTTCTAACTTGTAATCATATACAACATTTATATAAAAATAGGAAATGCAAAAAAATACATAATGAAATGGAATCATGTTCATAAGTCTAAATTCAATTTATAATATAGAAAGTAAATCCCAACAACTAGACAATGTCTGAGCCAGTCTGCGAAATCTCTACTACATGATGAAATCAAAGCTATCTGAAAACTGGGACAAGGCCCCCAGTAGACCAAAGCCATAATAAATGATAAATGACTGAAAACAACTAGGCCTTCTGAAATATAGAAGGTTCACCAACTAAACTCTGCACTTCTTCCAGAAGAAATCTACTGCTTATCAGAACCCCTAGATTGAGGCTCAGAACCTGGGAGGGTAGGGGGTCAATACAATTGTACTGGTACGTAGAGTAAATCAAAAATAATAATTTGTATTCAACATATATGAGAGCAATTTAAAAATAGTTCATACATATATCATGCTGTAAGAAATCACATGGGCATTTTTGAAAGACTCTATAAAATCATCTGAACTCTATGGCACTCTTTGTTTTACTTTTGCGCTAGGTGGTACACCCTATAATTTCACAACTTTCACCGACTACCTTATATCGGTTACCGCCAAGATAGGATTACAAGTAAGGGAAGAGCACACAACAACACACAGCAGGGTCCCACAACCCAAATCAATTCATTATGTCGTGGCTAGTATCAAGATCACAAAGAAGGGCTCCAAACCATAAGTACTGATTTGGGATGAAAAAATACTAGGTACAAAAGATCACATCGCAGGTTACCAAGTTCCCGTGTCGATAAATCACGGTTTCCAGCATAGAGTCATTTGACTCGTGCTTCCTTCGGGTAACTACCTAACTCATATTAACCCAGTTTTTAACTCCTTAAAATATGTATTCTCTTAAATCAAACACTGAAAACTCTAACTCTATTAAGGAATATATTTATAAGGAATCGTCATACGATTGACTTACAAGTCACATCTCTGAGCCATTATTAGCATATTAAATTCTCTGTTTTCAAAATATAAGTTCGAGACCACCATATCAATAAATCAGTTCAAGAACTCCTTCTTTAAATTCATGTAAATACATGCAAGAAAACTTTCTCTTTGTCAACATTTCAATAATTTATGGTGGTTATGTCAAATTACTCAATAACATGCAATTCTTTCTCTGTAAGACAAGCATATAAGTATAACAAGAAACTCCCTCCTATCAACTCCAAATCATGTCAAATACTATGATATTGAAAAGACCACTTTCTAATCATTAAACATGTATTTCAAATCATTCCTAATAAGTTCATAAACTTAAATTTATCACAAGCGAGGGATGTCATAATTTGTGCTCTCAAACAATCTTCAATCACAATTTTTCATACATATGCATATAAATCAATTTAAGGGGATAAGGCCTAAATGCCAAAATAATAATATCATTAAAACATTCATAATGCATAATTAAAAATCATGAATTCCAAAACCCCTTTCTAAATTCATGCTTGATAATCTTTAAGTCATGTTCTAGTGTTTACAAGCCCATGTAGGTTTTAGGATAAATCCATGTACCTTAAATAAGAAGCTTTTGAATGAACTCTAGCTATTGGGATGCTATACATACGATTGATGGGTGCTTCTTGTAGCCCTCGCAATGGAGATTCTGAATCTTGAAGAATTAAGGAAAAACCACGGTTAAATCTTGAGATATATTGATCTTTGGGTTGAAAACCTAAGGAGTGTTCTTAGTGATTTTGGGATAAAATAACCTTATTTTGGTGTTTGGGGGATTTAATCCCGTGTTATGGCTGAATAGGAGGTGGAAAATACCACTTTGGCCATTAAAATCACAAAAACAGAACCTGGAAATTGGGTGTGTGCGACAAAGCATGCGACGCGCGCTAATCATGTGATGCTATTGTCTCAGTCACGAAAATGACCATAACTTTTCGCTCGGGTATCATATTTTGACAAAATTGATATCATTAGAAATCTAATTCAAAGATATTTCATTTGATATATAGTAGGCCCTGTTCGTTATATACATAGTGTTATGGTCGACTGAAGTTGACCCAAGATTTGATGCTCACTCAAACTCAAATGATAGGAAATCTTTCAACTCGTCCTTGAGTTTAGGGACCTCTGTGATCCCAATTCATGATCAAATAGGTTCTCACACTACATAATTGATTAACATACCAAATTTGCATAGGATTTATGGCTTTTGGATCATTTACACAAAGAAACGACGGTTTTTATTCTAGCTCGAAATGCGGGGTGTTACATTATCTCCCCCTTGGGATCATTCATCCCCGAATGATGCGTAGGAATGTTGAAGTCTCTAAGGAATGGAATAAAATGGACATGATATGTCTTCTAATAAAGGGTATAGCCGAGCTAAAACATTTAAACTTCTTTCATGAAACTGAATTTTGAGATAACTTGACTTTATTTGCTTTAAGGAGCTGACTCATGCTGAGAGTTTAGGATTCCCTTGAAGTGTTCATGATCAGATCATATATATTAAATTGACAAGTGATAACTTATGGAAGTATGAATCATGAGACAACTGGACTTAGATGTATCAGGATACTACACTGTTTGAGCTAAAATACTTGGGAAAATTTGAGATTATGCGTTGAACTCTTATGAATTGAGTCATGACTAAATAGTTGAATCTGAAACATGATGCTTTGACTTAACTAAATTTGCAACTTACATGGATGGAATAGATTATCTCTTGGGATAGTCATACGCCTGAAACTTCAGATAGTAGGACTGGGTGAAAAAATGAAAAACCACCGTAACTTGTTTGCCTGACCATTAAACTGAATTACCCTGGAAACTTATACTTAACTGGAGTATCTCTTCAACACTCTTTCTAAATAAGTTCTAGTAACACCAGGGAGCAAAGAATCTTGGGCATGTGTTACACAAGAAATTCATCTAGGGAATCACAACAATGACACCACTCCATAGTATGGAATATAAACATATAACTCATAAACTAGGATAGACTTACCAGTCCTTAGGAAAAGCAACTTCTTGATTCAATCTTTCATATCTTTTTAGAGATCACACCCTAAGCATAACATGCCTTTCCACTTCAATGACCAACTATGAACTCTTACAATGGATTCACTAGTACATATTGCATTCCTCCACTTAAATACCAACATGTCATCCAAGTCCATCTTTATAACCATATATGAACTTCAAGACAAACGCCCATAAAGACATACTTCACATATTATCTAAACCACTATCAATATAAATCCCTCGCACTACCCCAAGAACATACACACACAACTTTCAACTAACCATCATATGTATCGAAGACTTGGCCCAAATCTTACTTCATACTTATGGCCTTATCTATAACAAGCATATAATGGTCTTCCATCAACAAGGAACATTTACTCATTACCTCTATCATCATATAAGGAGAAGTCACTAAAAGGTTAGAACATAAGACCTTGAAGCATGGAAAGATATTATATGAGACTTGACACTTAACTGAGGCCTGAGGAACAACGAATCAACATCATGGATTCATCAAAGTGATTTGAGTTGAGGGCATACCTAGCCATAAGCTGAATCTCGCCAATTGTTTGGCGTGCGGCATGAGTTATTGAAACTGAGCACGCTATAAAGCATGAGTACATGCGTCATGAGCTACATAACCTCAACTTGGAGTTCATAACTTATGGAATGTGATTCCGACTACTGAAATAAACTGGAACTCCTTATTTTAGAACTAAAAGAGTACATGATTCTTTATCATATGCATGAACATGAACTACGATCATGGAACTAAAACTTAAGGCATGAGTAATGTATTAGGATAACTGAAAAATAAGTAATGTATTAGGATAATTGAAAAATACTGAGATAAGAATAGGTTGAGCCTTACCCTCACTTCTGATGTTGTACATCATACTCCCATTACTACTAAAATCTGAGAGCCTGCCTTTGTTCTATCATTTCCCCTTAGCATTAAGCCATCATCTTTAGTTTGAGAGATCCCTTAAAAAACTCTAAATTAAACCATACTAACTGCACTCTGGGGTCTGGAATACGACAATACACGCAAATAAATAGAACGTAACCCGAATGACTAAACGGGAAGTGGGAAAACCCACTTCTAATACTACCTTCTGAGATACACTCTATCTTTCTATAGCCCCCCAATAGTCATCATTTAATACTAGAACACTTACTAACTTCGACTCTTCATGAGTAACCCCAGAGTCAGAGTGCACACCCTCTAGCGCTTTAACTCTTATTTCTGTTGGTTCAACCTTCAAAAATTCAAACTTAGATTCTAACACTTAACATAGATATCTCCAAGCCTTTTATGATTCATACTACTTCCGACATAACCTACCAATATCACAACTCCAAACTTATACCTCTCTACTATGAGAATTAAGATCATATCAAAAGGCTCAACATTATCAATCAAAACTCCTTAACTTGGCTATTTAGAACACCATATACCATCTAACTAGTCCTTCTCCACCTAGCAACTCAACGGTACCCCTAGTCACACACAATATGTAATAGCCTTAGAAAAATACCACAACCTCATATCACCTTGGCATACTTTTACATCATACTTACAAAATCATACTTCATTACAAATCAAATAAACTTAAGTTTTTTCATGCACTGTTCAAGCCTATTAGCTCGATTCCATAAAACTAGTATCATTAACCAAGAAATAATCACATCTTCCTTCATAGCCATCAACTGTTCAAACTTAATGTCTAGTGCTAAACATGATTTACAACCCAACCTTACACACAATTCTCACTTGGAAACTACGAAATAAAACATCAAGAAAAAATAGTACACTAGAACTCCATAGCCACAATAATCGATCATGACCTTACATTTTTCCTTATTATAATTCATTAACACGCACTATTTCAATACAACAAGCCTATAGTCTAGCATCAATCATCTACCACCAATGAAGAATGCAACATAATATACTAGTCCATCAAATTGGGATATTTTACCCAAATATCTCATTTTATTTAGATTCAGCCCACAACCAAAAACCTTCTTGACATTACTGCTATGCCTCAAAATCTACTACATACCTTCTCATAAGTAGTACTAGTTTACAACTACCAAAGAAAAGAAGGTCAAGGGGGTAGAGTAACATAATAGACATGGTCAAACTTAATCTTAAATTATAACCCCATACAATCTTATCTACTTATACGGCTTTCTCACATCACACTTACTTACCCAAGCGTACATTTAGACTACCTTCAAATTTCACAAACAACCATGTGTCTATAATTATAACTTACAGGCTAATCTAGCCATTTTCATACTTTGAGCAAACAACAACTCACCTTAGCTAATAATTCCTTCTCTACCTTCTACTAAACTCACACACAAGGACATATCACTTTTTTACCAACTCAATCTCATGCAAAAAGATTCCGCTATACACATATTCAATAAATTGCCTTTACTATTTTTCTTGCCATTACGCCTCTAAACCCCCAGTTCCAACAAACACTAGAATTAACAATATGAACAACAAGTTGCTAGTGAATTGAAATAGGCCTCACACGGCTTCACTGGACTTTGATTTTGTGTTTTGAAAAAGAAAATGAGAGGAATGACAAGACAACTATGCTAGTGAATCGAAAGATCCCTACATGGCTTCACTAGACTTTTAGTTTCAACAACACAATGATAACAAGATTACAAGAGATAGAAACTCAACACACAATAATCAATGATCTAAGAATACATATCTTACTCTATATAAATAAAAATCTGAGTCAAACGCTTCCCCCACAGACTACCATACAATCCACACATGCTACTAGCTACCACATTAGTTTATCTCCAAAAAAGGTAAATCATCCTCAAACATCTGTTATTCAACTAAAATATTTATTTAAACAAAAGGCACCCTCACTCTGACTTCTAACTTTGTGACTTCACATCACCAACTTCTTGGTCTAACATCACTACCAATAGGTCATGATACAAATACTTAACTTATACTATTACTCGGGTGAAAATACAGTTTCAACATTCTGCTACACATCATCCCCCACTTAAGCATGACATTCGCAATATAAACTTTTGAAAAGGACCGAATACACTTAATACTGTAGGCTAAAAAGCACGATTTCATCAAGATCAAGGTTCATACTAGAATCAATACACTCTGAAGCACTAACGGACTCTTCTCAAGTCCTTGCAAAATTTTTAAAATCTTATATGATTCAATCAAAAAGAACCATGTCATTTAGACTCTAAACTTCTGCACTTGAATCACCCCAATAATAAGACATGTCTGAGAAAATCAGAGTAAGAAAAGAATTAGGATGACTGTTACTTTCGTATGAGAGACACCATAGCAAGAATTAGAGTATGAAAGAGGAACATTTTTACGCTATTGCACGAACTAGAACATGAAGATAGGGAGACATTACTATACACCTTGTAGCCTCCTGCTTATAAGTGTGGCGCGCTACATACCCATAAATAAGACTCTACCCGATGTGATTTTGCACACACCCTAGGACCATGAAGCGTGCTCTGATACCAAGTTTGTCACAACCCGAACCGAAGCCCTGACCGTGATATACACCATTCATATACAAATAGGAAATATAGAAAAATACATAATGAAAAAGAATCATGATCATAATTCTAAATTAAATTTAGAATATAGAAAGTAAATCCTAACAACAACTAGATAGTGTTTGAACCAGACTGCAAAATCTCTACTAGATAATGAAATAAAAGCTATCTGAAAATTGGGACAAGGCCCCCAGTACGTCGAAACCATAATAAATTATAAATGGCTGAAAACAACTAGGCCTTCTGAAATATAGAAGGCTCACCAACTGAAATCTTACTTCTGCCGGAAGAAATGTACTACTTATCAGGACCCCTAGATTGAGCCTCAGAACCTGGGAGGGTAGGGGGTTAATACAATTGTGCTAGTATATAAGTAAATCCAAAATAATAATTATATTCAACATATATGAGAGAAATTTAAAAATAGTTTATAAATATATAATATGGTAAGAAATGGAAAATTATCTAAACTCTATGACACTCTTTGTTTTACTTTTGTATTAAGTGGTACACCCTATAATTTCATAGCTTTCACCGACTACCTTATCTTGATTGCCGCCAAGATAGGAGTACTAGTGAGAGAAGAGCACACAAGATCACACAGCAGCATGCTACAACCCCAATCAAGTCATTATGTTGTGGTTGGGCTCAAGATCACAAAGCAGGGCTCCAAACCATAAGTACAGATTTGGGATGACAAAATACTAGGTACACAAGATCACATAGCAGGGTACCAAGTTCGCATGTTGGAAAATCACAGTTTCCAGCATAGAATCATTTGACTCGTGCTTCCTTCAGGTAACTACCTAACTCATACTAACCCAGTTTTTAACTCTTTAAAACATTTATTCTCTGAAATCGAACTCTGAAAACTCTAACTCTGTTGTGGCATACTTTTATATGGTATCGTCATACCATTGACTTGTAAGTTACATCTCTGAGCCATTATTAGCATATTAAAATCTCTGTTTTCAAAATATAAGTTCGGAACCACCATATCAATAAATCAGTTCAAGAACTTCTTCTTTAAATTTATGTAAATACATATAGGAAAACTTTTTCTTTGTCAACATTTCAATAATATGTGGTGGTCATGTCAAATTACTCAATCACATGCAATTCTTTCTCTGTGAAACAAGCATATAAGTATAACAAGTAACTCCCTCCTTTCATCTCCGAATTTTGTCAAATACTATGGTATTTAAAAGACCACTTTCAAATCATTAAACATGTATTTAAAACCATTCCCAAGAAATTCATAAACTTAAATTCATCACAAGAGAGGGATTTCATAATTTGTGCTCTCAAACAATCTTCAATCACTATTTTTCATACATATACATATACATATAAATCAATTTAAGGGGATAAGGCCTAAAGGCCAAAACAATACATTCATGATGCATAATTAAAAATCATGAATTCCAAAACCCTTTTCTAAATTCATACTTGATAATCTTTAAATCATGTTCTAGTGTTTACAAGACCATGTAGTTTTTAGGATAAATCCCACGTACCTTAAATTAGAAGCTTTTGAATGAACTCTAGCTTTTGGGATGCTATACGTACGATTGATGGGTGCTTTTTGTAGACCTCGCAATGGGGATTCCGAATCTTGAAGAGTTAAGAAAAAACCACGGTTAAACCTTGAGATATATTAATCTTTGGGTTGAAACCCTAAGGAGTATTCTTGGTGATTTTGGGAGAAAATAACCTTATTTTTGTTTTTGGGGGATTTAATCCTGTGTTATGGTTAAATAGGGGGTGGAAAATACCACTTTTGCCCTTAAAACGCGAAAACTAAACCTTGAAATTAGGTGCGTGCGATAGAGTATGCGTCATGTGCTAATCATGTGATGCTACTATCTCAGTCACGAAAATTGCCATAACATTTTGCTCGGGTATCAGATTTTGGCAAAATTAGTATCGTTAGAAAGATAATTCAAAGAGATTGCATTTGATATATAGTTGGCCCTATAACTTGTTATATACCAAGAGTTATGATCAATTAAAATTTACCCAAGTTTTAAAGCTCACTCAAACTCAAACTATAGGAAAGCTTTCAACTCATCCTTGAGTTTGGGGACCTCTATAATCTCAATTCATGCTCAAATAGGTTCCCACACTACATAATTGACTAACATAACAAATTTACATAGGATTTATGGCTTTTGGATCATCTACGCATAGAAATGATGGTTTTTGTTCTAGCCCAAAATGTGGGGTGTTAGACAAATACACTTTTCTATTTTTATTATTACTAGGAAGAAGAATTTCATGGATGATTTCATCCCATCAAAAGCAGAAGACATATAGGATCACTCCTCCTCCCTCCACCGGCATAGATCTATAAAACCCGTGGCAGATCAAGAAGGTCGTCATGGATTCTGAGCGGTCCATTTAGAGATTGGTGTTGCTGTCCGCGAATATTTTTAACCATGTTTTTTACTACTGGATGAAGGGCATGGTCAGACATGTAGAGAAAGGGAACATACAACATGTTGAGTTATGGGATGTTATTGAAGAAAAACTCCTAAAAATTATGGAAGGACTTTGTTCAGATGTCAGTATGGGTTTGGAGTTGTTATCACACCTATCCCATTCTTGGGGATGCCTAATGAGTTAAGGTGAAGCCCATGAATCATAAATCTAGTTCTCTCTTCTTTTTCCACGAGTTTAGAAACAAAGTACTCCTTTCACCGTAGTAGCTTTCTTACTGACAATATAATTCTAAAGTTTTGAGATGATGTATCATCCACTCGTGTTGTAATCATTAATCTCTATGAAATTTGTTGTGACATCTTTGTAAACTTCCTCACCTTAATTTTTCTTCAAGTCTTTCAGATTTTCATCTTGATCATCAATCACATTCAATTAGGTTTCCTATTAACCATAACAACTTTAATGGGATACCATCTATGGTCTTTAAGATATTCCTCAATGAGTAGAATATCTTGAGAAAAATTACTACCTCTAACAACTTATAATTCCTACTAGTGTTAACTTATGTAAGAGAGTCCGACTTACCAACACTATTATTACAAGTTCATTAAGATGATCATTATTTTCCATATTATTATTTGGAGTACTCGTCTAAGATATTATGTCCTGCAGCTAATGATGAAACTACCAAGGCCTGGTTAGGTACAAATATAGGCGCTAACCAAGCCTGAAGGGAATGCAATCTTCTTATCATGCATCATGTTTTCCCAATTCTTCGCGCTCATATCACCACCATTTTGGACATTCTCAATGTCAAAGTTTTTAGTTCAGTGCACTAGAATTGAGACTATTATTGTATCCATATTTTGGTCCTTCGCCATAGAGATTAGTTGTTCTTCAAAGTCATCTTGTTGCTCAACGAAGAACTCCAAAGATTGTGAGAAGAACCTATATTGGCGCTAAATTTTTCCTCTGAGAATTATGGTTTAGCTAGGAATGTTCTTATAGCAAATCCCTAGCTTAGTTTTAATGAGAAAAGTGCTTCGCTAAATCAATAGCTAATATTTTAAGGGAACACAAATATTAATTGTCAAATCTTAAGTCCTAACAAACTGTTATATTTTGAAAACACTTGACTCAACACAAATTTCAATGAACTGCTAGAATTATAACCATAAATCTTGATAGATTTCCATAATTGAATTGACTACAAATCCTTTTTGATCTCTCACGACCCAGTTAATTGGATTGTGCAGGCACCTACTCCATTCTACTCAGATTTTGGAAAACCTGTATCACCCAACCAAAAACATGCAAAAGAAAATTACAAAAATCATTTGTCATTAATTATTACCTCAAAATTGTTAAACTTTCTAGATGAAACAATAAAAATGCAATCTTTACAAATGCAAAATAAATACGACTATTTTTCTATTTTTTTCTATTATTGTAAAAGAACGCTAAGTTCTTAAAAGAATATAATTAAATAGAAGTACCTACAATAATATTTTAATTAACTTGCTTGTTTACAAAATACATCAAATATAATTAATCATTAATCTAATTTAATTTATTACAACCTATTAATTAAATAAAATTTCTTGTAATTACATTAAATAACCAGCTTGTGGACGAAAAACATAAAATCAAGTAGCAGTAGTAGCAGTAGTAGAAAAGTGACGAGATAAATTTAAAATAGGACTGGTTATAATTTGAAAGAAATTAACTTAAAAAAGAAGCAGCAGGCAGTGGCAGCATAAATAGTAGTAGGTAAGTGAAGTGAAGAAATTAAAATAAGACACGTCACAATTTTGAAAGACATTACATTAGTGTCTATTAATGTTTATTTTTGTTTTGCAAATTTACGTCTTAGTAGTATAATCCTATACCAAAGATTTATCAAGAAAACAATTTTAAGTGTCATAGAATTTCAAATTTAATAGCAAAACATCCCTACAAATTTTTATCCACTATTACTGAACACTGTAATAATTCATCAAATACACTTTTCTATTTTAATTATTATCAGAAAGAAGAATTTCATCGATGATTTCATCCCATTAAAAATGGCAAAAATACATGACATCAACTCCCCCCCCCCCTCCCACAGGCATAGATATGCAAAACCCGTGGTAGTTACTACCGGATGAAGGACGTGGTCAAACATTTAGAGAATGGGAACACGCTACATGTTGTGTTATAGGATGTTATTGAAGAGAAACTCATAAAAATTGTAGTAGGACTTTGTTCGGATGTTATTACAAGTTTGGAGTTGTTATCACACCCTCCCCATTCTTGGGGCTACTTAAAGAGCTAAGGTGAAGCGCATGAAAGCATAAATCCAGTCCTCCCTTCTTTTTCCACAAGTTTAGTAACAAAGTAACACCTATCTCCATAGTAGCATTCTTACTGATAATATAATTCCAAAGTTCTTAGATGGTGTATCTTCCACTACGGTTGTCATCATTAATGTCTATCAAAGCTGTAGTGATGCCTTTGTAAACTTGTTCACCTTAATGTTTATCAATTATTTCAACTTTCATCTTGATCATCAATCATATTTAACTAGGTTTCTGTCACGAGCCGAGCTGGGGCCCCAATCGTAATGAGCATCCCAAACCATGAAGGCCTGGACGCTCTTCTAAATCTGGTAATTATGCATGATATTCATATAGTATAAGAAAATTCATGGAAAATAATACATGACGGAACCATGGTCAATCTCATAAACTTGATCAATTTAACAAGGCAAATTCTGAATATTCTAAACATGTGACAACCGTCTGCAAAATCTCTAAGTCTGAGACAAATCTGAGACAAGGCCCCAGTCAGACCATAAATCAAAATAAAATAACAATAAAAGTTTCATAACCATCCCTTTAAAAGTAAGGGAGGCTCACCAACTACAAACTTCTGATAAGTCAATCTACTACTTAACGGGACCCGAGGACTGTGTCCCAAAATCCTGAAATATAGGGGGTCAATATAGATGTATTGGTACGCAAGGAAATTCAAAATAATGAATTTATACATATATAACATAGGTGAGATAAAGTCATAAAACATTATGCATGAAATAGTTTAAAATACATAGGCCATCTCAAATGCTCTTAAAATAATCTTGTAAATGTAGCTCTATGCTTTGTATTACTTTTGATCTAAGTGGTATAGCTTATAACTCTGAAATTCCATGAGCTATATGAAATCTTCCCTTGACTTGGAAGCCGAGCCCTTAACTCAAGTTTGCTACAAGAGTTGGAGTCTCTATCTCTGATCCACCACAGGATACTAGGCCAACGTATACTCCCTCTTAGGGATGAAATGAAACATGTATCGACAAAACACGGTTTTGGGATAGGACATAAGCCTACTTTAGGCAACCACCTTATCCCTCTTTAAGCCCATTTTTAGATCTTTAAGACATGTGTTCTCCGAAATCAAGTCTGAAACTCTTACTTTGTTATGACATTCATTTATATGGTGTCTGTTATCTTTTATGTATTTGGTTACAAGAATCTGTATATAATAAACACAAACTTCAACACTAGTTCAAGTACAAGACAAGAACACTTATGAAGTTTTGTAATACCTTTAATACTAGATTATGACTAATCTATCTAAGAAGTGTGTTAAGATTCAAAAAAAAAAAAATAATTTCACAAAGAGTCTTTAAGGAATAATTTCCCTCACTATATCCGAGGTTTTGGAATCTTCCTCCCAGGATAAAGTGGCCTTCAATCTGAACAATAAAGGTACCTTAAATTGTTGGATTCAGTGAACTCACTCAACGGCTTGATGGATCACACAAAAAAATTTTCAAGACATGAAGAGAGTTTGTATTTTTGAAAATTCATACCTAAACCTGTGGATGAAAGCAGGTTTATATAGCTAACATATTTCTCTTCTGAAAAGTGGCAATGGTTCACTTAAAAGGTGTGACCTTTTTGGAAAAGTCATGTCTGTTCTTCCAAAGAATGTGTCATTTTCAAACAGGCATACCATTTCATGAATCAGTGTGTCATTTCATTGAAGGGTTGCATCCATTCATTTTAGCACTGCACTATTTCAAAACACTATTTCAAAATCTGCATACATATAAATAGAGTATCAAAACACATAAGAAAAAAGTTTTGTTTTTCCCTTTGGTATTTTCGAACTAAATTTCTGAATTTCTTACAAATAAACTTTGTCCAAAAAGATAGATCTCATCGATCGATCATTTGACAAATCCAAATCCAAATCCAAATCTGAAGACGAAGCCGAGATGAATGAGTGATGACGACGATGGTACAAGACATCTCTTATTTCTTGCCTCACTTAACATGTGGAGTAAGTGTTTCTTATTTAAAGACTCACAAGTTCTCGTCTTCCACTAATGTGGGAGAAAGAGTGAACTTTCCAATTTAGGAGTACACTTTCTAAATTGATGTGTCCCTTCTCTATCATTTTTCCTCTATTTTTCATTCACACTTTTTCATATACTTTGAACCCAACAATCCCCCACATGAATTGGAAATGGCTATTTTTCATAAAAAATTTATGGACAAGTATGTGATCATCAAGCAAAGACTAATTACATCAGGATAAGTGGGTTTCCCTTTGAGCTTTTCATAGTGAACATGCATCGGATGCACTCGGTCAATCAGTAGATTTGATATCTTTGAATCGTTGAGCTTTAGTGTATACCTAGACAACACATATCACACAACCAACCTTTTACCATTTATAGTTCTCACGGTTTTGTTCTTTCAGCCATGAACTCGTCCTGATTTAATGAGAACTTAGAGAATAGGCCTTTACTAATATTATCCTTGAAGCTACTTCCACTTCGTCCTCATATAGGTGATTTCTATACGTTCAATCCTATAGATTTAACTATTTGGCCAAATCTGCAAAATTTAGATAATCATTAAAAAACTTTTCACCTTAAGTCTTATTCTTGTTTATTAAACATTGTCTACATCATGAGACTGAGTTGGGTAATTGACAATGTTGAACCTATCAGATACAACTTTGTTTGATCTCCTTGAACCTAGCTCTTGGGATCTCCAGTCTTCTAGGTAGAGTTACCGCCATGCTGACTTGTCCTAGGCCTTAAACACATTCCCTTGGATGTCCTTTCCACTCCTTCTCTAGATAGGCCTTTTGTAAGTGGATTCGAAATATTATCTTTTGACTTAACATAGTCAACAGTGATAATTCCACTAGAGAGAAGTTCCTAATGGTATTATATCTTTGTCGTATATGATGAGATTTACCATTTTACATCACGCTCAATGTGCTACTTCTTCATAGTTGGCTATCACAGTGTATACATACTAGTGCCACCGGTTTGGTCCAATAAGTAATATCTTCCAAGAAATTCTGGAGCCATTCTGCTTCTTCACTGGCTTTATCCAATGTGATTAATTCAGATTTCATTGTAGAGCGAGCAATACATGTCTGTTTGGATGATTTCCAAGAGGCTACACCTCCACTGATAGTAAATACAAGTCCACTCATGGATTTTACTTCTTTCGATGTGGAGATCCAATTTCCATAACTATATCCTTCAAGTACCGCGGGATATTTATTATATTGCAAAGCATAGTTTTGAGTGTATTTAAGATACCCCAAAACTCTTTTCATTGCCATCCAATGAGCTTTGTTGGGATTACTCGTGTACCGACTCAATTTACTAATAGCGCATGCTATATCTGGTCGTATACAATTCATTATATATATTAAACATCGCAATACTCTTGTGTACTCCAATTGTGAGTCACTTTCACCTTTATTCTTTCGAAGTGCAAAGCTCACATCCAATGGAGTCTTGGCAATACCAAATTCCATATACTTGAATTTGTCAAGTACCTTTTCTATATAATGAGACTGTGACAATGCCAACCCTTGTGGAGTTCTATGGATTCTTATACCTAAGATCACATCCGCAACTCCAAGGTCTTTCATATTGAACTTGCTCTCAAGCATTAGTTTCATTGCATTTATGTCTGAAATGTCTCTACTGATGATCAACATATCATCTACATATAAACACACAATGACTTGGTGATTTGGAGTGTCTTTAATAGAAACACATTTATCACATTCATTTATTTTGAACCCGTGTGACAACATAATTTGGTCAAACTTTGCATGCCATTGTTTAGGTGCTTGCTTTAGTCCATACAATGACTTAATAAATTTACACACCTTATTCTTCTTTCTTGGAACCATAAAACCTTCAGGCTGTTCCATGTAAATTTCTTCCTCTAATTCTTCATTTACGAATACAGTTTTCACATCCGTTTGATGGATTTCAAGACCATATACTTCCGCCAAGGCAATTAACAGTCGAATCAATGTTATCCTTGTTACTGGCGAGTATGTATCAAAGTAATCAAGACCCTCTTTTTGTTTGAAGCATTTTACTACAAGTCTTGCCTTGTATTTGTCAATAGTACCATCCACTTTAATTTTCCTTTGAAAGATCCATTTAGAACCTAAAGGTTTATTTCCTGGAGGAAGATCAACCAATTTCCATGTATGGTTGATTAAGATTGAATCAATCTCACTATTGGCTACCTCTTTCCAAAAGTATGAGTCTGAAGAAGGCATCGCTTCTTTAAATGTTTAAGGTTTATTTTCTAAGAGAAATGTTATAAAATCTGATCCAAACTAAGTAGAAGGTCTTTGAAGTGTGCTACGTCTTGGATTCTCTTTATTATGTACATTCTCACTTAGTTCATCTTGAGGTCATTTAAATCCTCCACTAGACTGTTCATATCTAGTTTTATACAGGTAAATGTTTTCAAAGAATTCAGCATTATCTAATTCAAGCATCGTATTTTCATTTATATCCGGATGTTCGGATTTATGAACCATAAACGGACATGTTTTACTACTTTTAGCATATCTTATGAACATGCAGTCCACAGTCTTAGGTCTTATCTTAACCCTTTTAGGCATAGGAACTTAAACTTTGCTAGACACCCCCACACTTTGAAATATTTCAAGTTGGGTTTCCTTCCTTTCCATTTTTCATAAGGAATTGATTCTGTCTTACTATGGGCAACTCTATTGAGTAGACGATTGGCTGTAAGGATAGCCTCCCCCCACAAGTTTTGCGGTAAACTGGAACTTAAAAGCAAGGCATTCATCATTTTCTTCAAAGTTTGGTTTTTCTTTTCTATAATTCTGTTAGATTGAGGTGAATACGGGGTTGTAACTTGATTGAAAATTCCATTCTCTACACATATTTTGGCAAAGGGAGATTCATATTCTCTGGCCTTATCATTTTTATCTTTTCCTCTAACTGATTTTCTACTTCAGTTTTGTATTGCCTAAATGCATCTATTGTTTCATCCTTACTATTTATCAAGTAGACATAACAATATCTAGTGCAATCATCAATAAAAGTTATGAAATACTTTTTTCCACCATCTGATGGTGTTGACTTCATATCAAAAATTTCAGTGTGTACTAAGTCTAAAGTATTAGAATTCTTTTCAACGGACTTATAAGGATGTTTTGCATACTTTGATTCCTCACACGTTTGACACTTTGAGTTATTACACTCAAAGTTTGGCAAAACTTCTAAGTTAATCAATTTTCATAACGTTTTGTAATTAACATGGCCTAAACGTTCATGCCATAAAGTATAAGACTCAAGCAAGTAAGAAAAATTTGAACTTTTATTTATTTCAACATTCATTACATTCATTTTATAAAGGCCCTCTGTGAGATAGTCTTTCCCTACATACACTTCTCCTTTGCTAATTATAATTTTTTCAGAAATGGTTACAAATTTGAATCTATTCTTGCATAGAAGTGAAATAGAAATCAAGTTCCTACGTAATTCAGGAATGTACAATACATTGTTAAGTGTCAAGACCTTTCTTGAAGTCATTTTCAAGTCCACTTTTCCTGTTCGATCTACTGTAGCCGTAGCGGAGTTAGCCATGCAGATCATTTCTTCCACTTAAGCCAGAGCGAATGATGAAAATAACTCTTTGTTGGCACAAAAATGGCGGGTAGCACCAGAATCCATCCACCACTCGGGAGGATTCCCCACCAAGTTGCATTCTGAAAACATAGCACACAGATCATCATATTCTTTGCTGGACTCAATCATATTTGCTTGGTCCTTTTTCTTGCCTTTCTTAGGGGAACGATAATCCATGGACTTATGGACAATCTTTCCATAGTTGAAGCACTTTCCCTTAAATTTCTTCTTGGATTGATGGCTTCCTTTTTCATCTTTCTTCCTTTTCTTAGAATTGTTTTGGTCGTCTTCTACAATATGTGCTCCATTTATTATAGAATTCCCTTTTGACCTTCTCTCGACAGCCTTATTATCCTCTTCAATATGTAGTCAGACAATAAAATCTTAGACAGTCATCTCCTTGCGTTTGTGTTTCAACTAGTTTTTGAAGTCTTTCCACATAGATGGTATCTTCTCAATGATTGCTGCAACTCGAAATACATCATTCACAATCAAACCTACAAAATAATTTATGTCAGAACTAAGAACATTTTCAATTTATTCAACTAAGGTATTTTTCAAAGATATACCTTCTGCTAGGAGATCTTGAATAATTACTTGCAATTCCTGCACTTGAGAGACAATAGATTTGTATCTATCATTTTAAAGTCCAAGAACCTTGCAACAAAGAATTTCTTAATTCCCGTATCCTCTGTCTTGTCTTTTCATTCTAGTGCCCCCCACAATTCCTTCAATTTCCTATTTCCACTATAAATATTGTAGAGGTCATCTTGGATACCACTCAATATATAATTCCTACAAAGAAAGTCTGAGTGTTTCCAAGCTTCTACAATCATAAAATGGTCTTTGTCCGAGGTTCCCTCGGGCACCTCAGGAGCATCCTCACTAGTGAACCTTTAAAGGCATAGAGTGGTGAGGTAAAAGAACATCTTTTACTACCATCGCTTAAAGTCAATGCCTACAAATTTTTTAGGCTTCTCCACAGGTGCCATTGGTTGGGAGCATTTGCTCGAATAGTTGAAGCAATACTAGTTTCCCCCACAGTCATAGCCGCATCTTGCATTTGAAGTTTGTTAGTCGTTTTTTTTGTCACCACAAGCCAATAAATTTTAGTATTTTTTAGAATACTATTATAAAGTTAAGCAACTTTAAACTCTTCTTCTTATTTCTAGTTAACAATGAAGTTTTTATGACTCTCAATCATCAACCGAATGATCTTTAAGTTGTGATGAAGATTTTATGTCTTTAAATCACAAGTTAAATTCAAATGGAGTAGAAATCTTAAAGCTTTAATCTCCAAAAACAAGCAATATAGATTCTGCAAAAAAAATTATTCCTTATGATTGTTTTCTTTTATGTATTCGGGTATAAGAATCTGTATATAATAAACATAAACTTCAACACTAGTTCAAATCCAAGACAAGAACACTTACAAAGTTTAGTAACACCTTCAACACTAGATTACGAATAATCTATCTAAGAAATCTGTTATGATTCAGAAAAGAGATGAAACAGAATTTAAGACCAAGTCCTCCGAATTCATGGAGTGTCCTTGAGGAATAATTCCCTTCACTATTCTCGAGGTTTTGGAATCTTCCACCCACGATAAAATTTCCTTCGATCCGAACAATAGCGGTACCTTAAATTGTTGGATTCAGTGAACTCACTCAACTATTTGATAGATCACACAGAAAATTTTTTAAGACAAGAAGAGAGTTTGTATTTCAGAAAATTCATACCTAAACCTGTGGATGAAAACAAGTTTATATAGCCAACATGTGCCTCTTCTGAAAAGTGGCAATGGTTCACTTAAAAGGTATGACCTTTCTAGAAAAGCCATGTCTGTTCATTCAAAGAATGTGTCTTTTCCGAACAGGCATACCATTTCATGAATCAATGTGTCATTCATTGAAGGGTTGCATCCCTTCATTTTAGCACCGAACTATTCCGAAACACTGTTTCGAAATCTGTATGCATGCATATAAATGGAGTAGTCAAATAAAATTTGTCCAAAAAATAGATATCATCGATCGATCATTTTCCAAATCCAAAGCCAAAGCCGAGCGAGCGACGACGACGACGACGCGAGGTATGTCTTATTTCTTGCCTCACTTACCATGCAAAGTAAGTATTCCTTATTTTAAACACTCACAAGTTCTCTTCTTCAACTAATGTGGGAGAAACAGTGAACTTTCCAATTTGGGAGTACACTTTCTAAATTGGTGTATGCCTTCTGCACCATTTTTCCTCTATTTTTTCATTAACACTTTTTCATATACTTTGAACCCAACAGTATCGTCATACCATTGACTTACAAGTCAAATCTCTAAGCTATAAAATATCATAATATAATTTCTTCTTTCAAAACATAAAGTTTGGACCACTATACTTCAAATATTTCAAGAAGATTCATACTTCAAAACATTTGTCAAATTATGCAAGGAATCTCTCTTTCCAACATTTCCACAAAACAAGTGGTGGTCTTGTATTTTTGACAAACCATGCAATTCTTCATTATTTATTTTCAAAATTTATCAACATGTAAAATCCCCTCTCTTCCATTCAAAATCATAATCAAATCATAAATAATAATCAAGACCTTTGTATCATGCTTCTCAAGATGCATTTAAAATAATCCATATCATATGAAAAGACTGGGAATGCATTTAAAAGAATTCATAATGCGAGATTGTATGTATAATTCTAAAACTCTTCACAAATTCACGATCTCACAATGTTTAAATGGTATTAAAATAATTTTCTTATGCCAATGTAGTTTTAGGAAAACCCCACGTACCTTAGATTACAAGGTTTGAAGAGTAGAACTTGAATCTTGATTTGTTCCTTGGAAATATTTGACTTAAGGATTCATTTCTCCTTGCTTTCTTGTTCTTGGAGGAACCCTAGGTTGATCTTAGTTTTTTGAGAGAAAATTGAATAGAAGAGGTAATTGATACTTCTTGGGCGGGAATTATATGTTATGGACGGATTTTGGGTGAGGAGAAGTGACAAAAATTCCCTTAGACCCATCGGAAACTGAAATAATGTGTAAAACAGCTTTAAATTTGCGTCAGGTTTCGTGTCGAGGCGCAGTCGACACGACGCATCAAGATCGCATTGGCTTACTGACTCACACAAACAATGACATAACTTTTCACTCGGTTATCAAAGTTTGGCAAAATTGATATCGTTGGAAAGCTAATTAAATTATCTATAATTTGATTGGTCTTGAGATGTAAAATTCTATGTGTATCAAAAGTTATACACGTTCAAAGTACACCTTTGTAGAATCAAACATCCAATTTTGGATGAATGAAAGGTTCTTCGCTTAGCTTTGCTCTAAGCCATTTCTATAAATATTTTTCAGCTCATAATCACGTCATATACTAGGCAAAAGATCATGACACATGAATCTAAACATAAACCATGGAATTAGAGCTTACACACGTAGGGACGACGATTCAATTTCTAGATCAAAAATGTGGGGCATTACATTATCTCCCAATTGGGATCATTCGTCCTCGAATAAGAGGTAGGGACTTTTGAGGATCTAAAAGTGTAGAATAAAGAACGTAGTCTCGCATTGAATAATTTTCCTCAACAAAATATACAAAGGCATCAAATGAGTTTCATGATAACCCTGAGTGAAATATGTAAGCAGGAAACATGGGATAATGAGACTTTACATACGGATGACCTTGCACATGGGTTCTATGAGTCCTAATCATTAAAACATAGGGCAGAGGTTTATTTGATGATCATAGATCTGATTTATATTAGTACTAATCATGAAATAAGGTTTTCATGGGACATAGGATTTATAAAAGTTCTCCATATTGCAAGGTACAACGAATAGACTTAAACTTGGAGGCACTAATCGTTTACACCCCAAACAATAAATAGCATACTTCACACTTTCCAACTTACAATTCTCCATCATATATCTAACCACAAGAGTTTGAGTCCCAATGCAAATTGCTTTTATGTTGAAGCCTAAATAAGGATAACAAGGTGATAACTTAAGCTATAGTGCCTGTACTCTACATCCCACTAAGAATATTACCTTACCTTATCACTATCATCAAACACCCTCGGGGTTTTATTTAGAGAGTACTAACTACATGGCACATAGGTTTGTGTTTTCAGCAACCACAAAGTTCAAGCCTAATCCTTACTATACCCACTACATGGATCTCCTCACTAAGACCAACAATTTCAATCACTTTCACAAATATTTTCGTCACATTCCTCCTTCTTAGCTATTTCACACAACAAAAGTTCATATCTTTCTTTTCCTTTTCACCTATAACCTTAGCTCGAGAATTCACATCAACTATTTCACCTTCAAGAACATCTACTCCCCTACCTAACACATCACCACACTTTTATACCCACATCATACTATCATACGGAGGGTCATTAAGGGACCCGAGCATAAAGGTCATGAATGGAAGTAACACTATTAGACCATAACTTACACTTATCGCACAACTCAAGGAGGGACATAAAATGAAGATATGATAAAATAGACACGAAGTGCTCCATATATCAAGTATATGGATCATAAGTAGAGAGTCGTTCGAAAGAAATACAATACAACATGAATTCTTAGGATAGATCACAGTGGGAAACTATTGGTGCACATATCATGGTAAAATGAGGGAAAGAGACTGAATTACCCTCCTGGACCCGAAAATCAGTAAGACGAACTGAGCACCTGATGCATTAAGCACTGCGCCATTTCGGTACCTACCAACGCGATTCCTGGTGTGATGCATCGACATCGCGTTGGCCCACTGGTTTGATCACCCAAACATTCCTCAAACATTATCTGAAAAATCCAAAACTTTCCTAAGAGACCCCCTTTACACCCCTGGTCACGAATCAACCCAAAATGTACATCTCGGGGTCGGGAGGATTAATTTGAAAATAATGGAAGTTAAGAGCTCATAAATATGACTAAGTCTTTTAACAATTAGAAAACTTTTTAGGTTGTCAGCTCTCCATACATGCAACCAAGAGTGGTATTGAGTCGAGAATGCTACGGGGTGTTACATTACAACTAAAACAAAGATTTCTGCTTGAAGCGATTGCTCCTCATTTAAGAACTGAGATTTTCCATGAATTTGCATAAAATCTACCGCTTTAGCAAAACCCAGCATAGAATGAATCGGTGACATATAGAAACATATTTTTTTAGGACCAAGCATGCTGAGAGACATAGATTTTTATGGATCAGAAACAACATAACATATGGCTTGAATACATGAAAGACTGGATTACTGAAAGACATAATTGTTTCTAGTTTGGAGGTCATATCATAAACATAAGTCCATAGAGATTTCGAACCATAGGCATAGGTATGACTTGAATACATGATGTAGGACATTAGTAGGATACTCTCCTAAATGGAAGTGGGAAGAGAATGCTCGAGTAGGAATAGATTTATCATGACTCCTCCCCGCAACTTACCACACTAAAAACATTTGGGAACTCACTTAATTCCTTATCTTCCCCTTAGATCAAAGTCACAATCGTAGACTTACGGACATATCCCCTTATCAAGTCTATAGCCACAACTTTCAACATAAAAGAGATATCACCACATACATGAACTCTAAACTCTCCTTGAAGAACTATACTCTGAAGGCCTCATTTTTTTAAATCGCTACTCTTAACTTTTGCTAGCCTCTATAGCCATCACTCTACAACTTCCACTCTCAGGAGTGTACGCATCCATACTTCTCATCACAAAAGGGGTATCATTATATACATGAACACAAACTCCCCTCAATAATTCATAATACAAAGACACTAAATTCTTTCTAGGACATTCCCCTTTAGGGACACTAATCGGAATATCTTCTAACTCCTAAAGTCATCAATCTTATGAATAACATTTTCATGGGCATAGACACCCACGCTTCTTAACACTTAACACTCCATCTTCAATTCCTTAGAATACTATCATTACACCTCTAATCACATAACCTACAACTTAACAAAATTTTTAAAATAATACCAAAGGGGCATACTACCTACCTACATTTCAAGAATTACACTTTAATGAACACTATACAGTAACTCCTCAGACTTCTCCATACTACAAAATTCAAGAATTAAATCTAGGTACACAAAACACTTATATTCATAAAACTTTATTTAGAAACCTGCTACCAAGGGTTCAACATATTCCTATATACTGATCTTCTTATCCTCTAAAGGTTTTCATAAATCATCAACCTAGGCCATTCGCACATCACATCAAGCCTGCAAATTACTCCATAAATCATGCATCATTAATCTTAAGCTATTATTCTCACCACTACACACCACACCTAAACTCTAAACTTAAAGTTCAAGCCTGTTATCTATCATCAATAATATTAAGCATGGGCATACTATACTAATCAATCAAATGGAAAGATCAACCTAAGTCTCTTATTTCACTTAACTATGGCCCATAAATTCATTCTGTACACGACATTACTACAACATCTCTAAATCTACTACATACCTTCTCACATGAAGTATTAGTTTACTACTACTAAAGAAAAGACCATCAAAAGGGTAAAGTAACATGATAGGATTAGTTGATCCTAATCTTATAATATAACCCATTTCAATCATATCAACATATTCCAATTTCTCACATCATATTTACTTACCCTTGCATACGTCACACTACATTCAAAATTACATATACAAAAATAAATTTTGACCCATAACTTATTGACTAATCTACCCCTTTCCATTCATAGCCAATGAATGATTTCTACAACCACCATAACTATCCATTCTGAGATCCTTCGCTATTTTGAATAAATAATAATCATAGCCTAACACTTCCTTCAAAAAATATCATACAATCCATAAATCTTCCTATAATATTAGCCAACCACCATAAAATTAAAACCACTCCATAATCAAAGGGTTATGCGACTAAAACTACTTATTTATGCAAAAGTCAACCTCACTCTAACTGCTAACCTTGTGACTTTATGTCACCAACTTCTATACTATCTCACTAACAATAGGTCATGACACTTTAACATACACTACTACTCAAGTAGAAATATAGTTCCAACATTCTACTACACATTGTTACCCTTACGAAAGATATCTAAAATAAGAATTTTAAAAGGGGACTGGCTGGAAAGTACGATTTCATCAAAATAAAGACATACACTCAAATCAGTACACCTTGAAGAACCAATAGGCTCCTCTGAAGTCCTTGTGCTATCTTATAACTTTATGATAATTCAATTAGAGAGAACCACATCATTGGGGGAGCTAGACTCTTAGACTTATATCGGCATGACAGTGAGGCATGGCCCATGAAATTAGAACAAGGAATAAATGTTGGATAACTTTCTTATGGACAACTCTAAAGCATGATAGAGAGTATTAAATAATAAGAACTCCTAAATGCCCGGTAGCCTCCTGATTATAAGTATGGTGCACAACATGCCCATAAGAAAGACTCTACTAGACACGATTTGGCAGAAACCCTGGGACCATGAACCAAACTCTAAAACCAAGTTTGTCATGACCCGAGTCGAGGGCCTAGCCATAATGAGCATCCCAAACCATTAAGGCCTGGAGCCCTTCTAAATCTAGTAATCATGAATAATATTCATATAGTATAAGAAAATTCACGAAAAACAATATATAATGGAACCATGGTCAAACTCATAAACTTGATTAATTTAAAAAGGGAAATTCTAAATAATCAAAACATGTGATAACTATCTGCGAAATCTCTAACATTACATTGACCATCATACATCTGAGATAGTCTGTGATAAGGCCCCCCAAACCATGAATCAAAATAAAATAGTAATAAAAGTTTCATAATTAGGTCTTCCGAAGTAAGGGAGTCTCACCAACTGCAAACTTCTGACAAGTCAATCAACTGCTTAACGGGACCCCAGGACTATGTCTCAAAATCTTAAAATATAGGGGGTCAATACAGATGTACAGGTACGTGGGGCAATTCAAAATAATGAATTTATACATATTTAATATAGGTGAGACAAATTCATAAAACATTATTCATTAAATAGTTTAAAATACATGGGCCAACTCAAATACTCTTAAAACATTCTTGTAATTGTAGCTCTATACTTTTTATTACTTCAGATCTAAGTGGTATACCCTACCACTCTTAAATTCCACGGGCTATATGGAATATGCCCTTGACTTGGCAGCCAAGCCCCTAACTCAAGTTTGCCGGAAGAGTTGGAGTCTCTGTCTTTGATATGCAACAAAGCACTAGGCCAGTTTATAATCCCTCTTAGGGATGTAATGAAACCCATATCGGTAAAACACAATTTTGGGCTAGGATTTATTTGAACTCAAGCCTTCTTCGGGCAACCACCTAACCCTCTTTAAGCCCATTTTTTCCTCTTTAAGACATGTGTTCTCTAAAATCAAGTCTGAAACTCTTACTCTGTTATGGCATTCATTTATATGGTATCGTCATACCATTGACGTGCAAGTCGAATCTCAAATACATAAAATATCGTAATATAATCTCTTCTTTCAAAATATAAAGTTTGGATCACCATACTTCAAATATTTCACGAAGAATCATACTTCAAAATATTTGTCAAATTATGCAAGGAATCTCTCTTTCCAACATTTCAACAAAATATTTGGTGGTCATGTATTTTTGACAAGCCATGCAATTCTTCATTATTTATTTTCAAAAATTATCAACATGTAAAAACCTCTCTCTTCTATTCTAAACCATAATCAAATCATAAACAATAATTAAGAGCTTTGTATAATGCTTCTCAAGATGCATTCAAAATAATCCATATCATATGAAAAGACTGGGAAATCATAGCAAAAGAGGGATTCCATATGTTCATTCTCTTAATTAAATATTCAAACCCAATTTCATACATACATATATACGAATACAAATAATTTGGGGGAAAGACCTCAAGACCAAGAAAATAATATCATTAAAGAATTCATAATGCAAGACTGTATATATAATTCGAAAACCCTTCACAAATTCATGATCTCACAATGTTTAAACGGTATTGAAACAATTTCCTTATACCCATGTAGTTTTAGGAAAACCCTACATACCTTAGATTACAAGGTTTGAAGAGTATAACTCATATCTTGATTTGTTCCTTGGAAATCTTGGACTTAATGATTGATTTCTCCTTGCTTTCTTATTCTTGGAGGAATCCTAGGTTGATCGTATTTTATTGAGAGAAAATTGAATAAAAAAAGCAATTGATGCTTCTTGGGGCTGGAATTATATGTTATGGATGGATTTTGGGTGATAGGAAGTGACCAAAATTCCCCTAGACCCATTAGTAACTAAAATAATGCATAAAACAGCTTTAAATTTGCATAAGGTTTCGTGTCGAAGCGCAGTCAATGCGACGCGTCAAGATCGCACCGGCTTACTGCCTCACACAGAAAATGTCATAACTTTTTGCTCGGTTATCGGATTTTTACAAAATTGGTATCGTTGAAAAGGTTATTCAATTATCTATAATTTGATGGGTCTGGAGCTGCAAAATTTTGTGTATCAAAAGTTATACACATTCAAGTAGACTCTTGTAGAATCGAATACCCAATTTTGGATGAATGAAAGGTTCTTCGCTTAACTTTGCTCTACGCTATTTCTATGAACATTTTTCACCTCATAATCATGTCATATACTAGGTAAAAGATCATGACACATGAATCTAAACATAAACTATGGAATTAGAGCTTACACACGTAAGGACAATGATTCAATTTCTATCTCAAAAAGGTGGGGCGTTATAGTTTCCCATTAACTACAAGGACTTTAATGGGATGAAAACTAGGGTCTTTAAGATATTTCTCCCACAATGCGCATAAGTGTTAAGTTCTTAGTATTGATGAATGACAAATTGTATACTGGTATCTTTCTCCTGGAGATAATAAGATTGTCACAACATTCATATAATAAGAGAATATGCGGAAATACAATTTGATACAAAAATCTGGTCATTAACTCTGAGTTTCAAGACATGAGAATGAAAGTTACAATTCAAAAAATCTAAATAAGATCTGGCTCAGTCTGTGAAATCTCTACTACATCTTAAAACTGTTCTGAAAACTGGGACAAGGCCCTCAATAGACCAAAATTATAACTGCTAATAAATGTCTAAAAATAACTTGGCCTTCTGAAATATAAAAGACTCACCGAATAGACCCTGCACTTTTGTCTAAAGAAATTTACTGCTTATCAGGACCCCTAGACTATGCCTCAGAACCTGGAAGGTAGGGGGTCAATACAGATGTACTGATATGCAGAGCAATCAAAAATAAAGATTTTAATATTAATAAAATAGCTGAGAGCTAGTCATAAAACATCACATATGATATAAATTCAAAAACACATGGGTATCTTTGATAATCAGAAAACTTTTTTGTCAATACAACCTCTGATCTTTATATTACATCTGAGTTAGGTGTCACTCCGCTACAAGTCTGATATTCCACGGGCTACATGGAATCCATCATTGACTCGGTGGGGAAGCCCCCAACCCAAGTGTACTGCAAGGGTTGGAGTGTGTGAGTCTGATACACCATAGGGCACTAGGCCAGCGTATATAATATACTTGGATCGGCAAATCACGATTCTGGGCAATGAGTTCTCTAAACTCGTGCCTTCTTCAGGGAACTACCTAAGCTCTCTTTATGCCCAGTTTTAGTCTATTTTGAAATATGTACCATTCTAGTTTCAAAATTTTAAAAATCTGATTTCAAACGTGCATTCTATTATATTCTGAATTAACATGGCATGATCTGAGTTGGTGTCGTCACACCAAGACTTTCAAGTCCTATTTCTGAGCCATAATTCATCATTCTTGATTCTTTCATCAAAACTCAATTCAGACCACCCAAATATCCAAATAGTATAAGAGATTTTATGTTTCGAAAGCACAAGTCAAAACTATGCAAAGATTATCATTCTTTCAATAACAATGTGGTGGTTCTGAAATCTTTGTCAAACCATGCAACTCTATCCCTTTGATATTCATATTCAATAGTTATCAATACAAACAACCCTCTTTTTTGAATTCAAAAATTATATTCAAGTCATAGCAACAATTAAGACATTTCATACCATATTTTCAAGATGCATTTCAAAATAATTCATTTCATATGAAAGATGGGAAAATCATAACAAGATAGGGATTCATTATAATTCATGCCCTCAATTGAATATTCATCCTTGAACACATGAATACATATATATAGAATTTCAAATAAAATTTGGGGACAGGCCTAAAGACCAAAACAATGTCATTAAGAATTCTAAAACATAATTATAAATCATAAATCTAAAACCTTTTTTCTTAAGATCATGATTTCTATGCCCATGAGATTTTTAGGAAAATCCCACACACCTCAATTTAGGAGTTTGATGAATGATTCTTGAACCCTACAGTTTGGGGATTCCAAATCTTCAATTTATTTTGAAAATCCATGGTTTAATCTTTAGTTATTTGGGTTTTTAGTTTAAAACTCTAGAGAGTGTTCTTGAGTAATTTGGATGATTATGAATGTATTCTGGTGTCTTTGGGATTAAATATTGTGTTTAAGATGATAAGGGGGTAAAAAATACCTAATGTACCCTTAATGAGATGTAATAAAAATATAACTGGGAGCCCGATTTTCTACGCCACCGCAATGTGCCACAATCGCGGTGTCTCATTGGAAATTGACGAATGGGATTCTTAGGGTCACCGCGATTCGGAGCCATCGCATTGTCCCACTGGTTGGGACCTGGAGCTTCAGTATGATGCGCTATAATTACACTAGGCTACTAGAATTTGACAATTGTTAAATAGACCCCCTCCGTGATGCGCCAAGCACCAAACTAACATTGTTTTATGACTAAGACTTAAATTAGCCATAACTTTTGCCTGGGCATCGGATTTAGGGGAATCTTATATCAACGGAAAGCTCATTTAATTTTACACATGATAAAAAGTCAAAATTTGGGAAATTATATATGGTTTAAACTTTACTCACTTTGGAAGTCAAAAATGAGACTACATCTCTTTGACACCATTTTAGTCATTTAACTCTAAGAGAATATTACCACGAGCTTATGTATTGATTATGTGGGGCGTTACATTATCCCCCCCTTGGGATCATTCATCCCTGAATGATGCCACGAAACATAGACAAGAACGATTTAAGGTATACTAAGACTGTAAAAGAATAAGGCAAGGATTATATCTTATATTTCATCATTCACCGGATCAAACATGTTTGGGTATCTTGCTCTCATGTCATCTTCTGATTCCCAAGTTGCTTCTTCAACTGTCTGATTTCTCCACAACACCTTAACCGACACTATCTCTTTTCTCCTCAACTACCAAACTAGGCGATCTAAGATTGTAATAGGATCCTCTTCATATGCTAATGAGTCTGTCACCTTGATCTCCTCTACAGGCAACACTAGGGAATGGTCTCCAATACATTTCTTCAGCATGGATATGTGAAATACCAGATGAATAGAACCCAGATCAGCAGGCAACTCTAACTCATATGCAATTGCACCTATCCTTCTCAAAATCTGGTATGGTCCTATATAGCGAGGACATAGCATAACTCCCTTCATAGGGAAGACTTTTAGAAATACCCAATCACCAACTTCAAATTATAGCTCCCTTCTTCTGACATCGGCATAGGATTTCTGTCTACTATGGGCTGCCTTAAGTCGTTCTCTAATAATCTTCACGTCCTTCATTGCCTGATAAAAAAGATCAGGCCTAAACAATTGTGCCTCGCCTACTTCATACTACCCTATTGGCGACCTATATCTTCTCCCATACAGTGCCTCAAAAGGAGCCATCTTAATACTAGTATGATAACTGTTATTATATGTGAACTCTATCAATGGCAAGTGATCTACCCAAGTACCTTTGAAGTCAATCACACAGGCCCTCAACATATCCTCAAGGGTCTGAATATTGTGCTCAACTTACCCATCAGTCTGAGGGTGGAATGCAGTACTTAGGTTCACTTGAGTACCTAAACCCCTATGAAAAGATCTCCAAAACTGAGAAGAGAATTGCTTACCTCAGTCAGATATGATGGATACAGGTGCTCCATGCAAGCAAACTATTTCTTCAATGTAAAGCTTGGCATAATCATCTCCCAAATAGTTGGTCCTCAAAGGTAGAAAATATGCTGACTTGATCATCCTGTCAACAATCACCCAAATAGAATCATACTAGTTTTGGGACCTCGGAAGTCCTGTAATAAAGTCTATATTGATCATCTCCCACTTCCATAAAGGCAAAGCTATCTCTTGGAATGTACCACCTAGCCTCATATGTTTTACTTTAACTTGTTGATAGTTCAAACACTTGGAAACATAATTAGCCAAATCACGCTTCATATTATTCCACCAATATAAGGTCTTAGATCATGGTTCATCTTAGTAGAGCCCAGTATATCTTGGTAGAGCCCGGGTGAACAACATACCTTGATGTATGATATTCATCAAGGATTCTCTTTCATAACCCATCTACATCTGGTACACATAGTCGACCCTGATATCTCAAATTACCATCACTATCTATTTCAAAATACATCATCTTCTGCTGACCCACATTTTTCTTAATCTACTTAAAGATGGGATCTTCAACCTGCTTCTCTTTAACTTCTACACAATGGGAAGATTTAGTTACCTCATGAACAACCACTCCCCCATCTTCGAAATCCAAGAGTTTTACTCCTAGATTTGAAAGTCAGTAAATATCCTTCACTAACTCCCTCTTTCTTCTTTCAACATGAGAAAGACTACCCATAGCCAACCTACTGAGGTCGATGGCTACCATATTTGCCTTGCCCGGATGGTAGTGCAGGATCATGTCATAATCTTTTAAAAGCTCCAACCAATGCCTTTTCCTAAGGTTTGATTCTTTCTGCGAGAAAACATACAGTAGACTCTTGTGGTCAATAAATATATCAATATGTACCCCATAGAGATAATTCCACCAGATTTTAAGTGCAAACACCACAGCCGCTAACTCCAAGTCATGGGTCCTAGATGAATAGGCCACCACCTTACCATGCTACATAAGTACACACCTGAATCCCATACGAGATACATCACAGTATACAACAAACCCCTCCTTACCTTACAAAAGAGTCAAAACAAGAGCAGTTGTCAACTTATCTTTTAACTTCTCACAGGAGTAAGACAACATGAACTTCACCTTTTTCTGAGTCAACTCAGTAAGTGGTAAAGCTATGGAAGAAAAATTCTTACAAATCTTCTATAATACCTTGTTGAATGTAAGAACCTTAAAATATCGGTTGGAGCCATGGGTCTAGTCCATTTTCTCACTGCCTCAATCTTTTAGGGATCAACCTTAATCCTTTTACTAGATACGATATGCCCCAAGAAAGCCATAGCATTAAACCAAAATTCTCACTTGGAAAATTTCGCATACAACTTATGATCTTTGAGAGTCTGAAGGATGATTTAGATGTGATTGGCATGGTCCATCTCACTCTTGGAATAAATCAAGATATCATCAATAAAAATATGACAAACAAATCTAAAAACTGGTGGAACACTCTGTTTATAAGGTCCAAGAAGGCTGCAGGGGCATTAGTCAACCTGAAGGACATGACTAAGAATTCATAATGACTGTATCTGGTTCAGAAGACTATTTTAGGAATGTCTAACTCTCTAGCTTTCAACTTATGGTATCCCAAATGAAGGTCTATCTTTGAAAAACATCTAGCACATTGAAGTTGATCAAGAAGATCATTAATTCTAGGAAGAGGATATTTATTTTTAACAGTGACTTTGTTCAACTGGCAATAATCTATACACATACGGAGGGAACCATCTTTCTTTCGCACGAAAAGTACAGGTGCACCCCAGGGAGAAACACTAGGATGGATAAAACCTTTGTCTAGAAGATCTAGTAGCTGATCTTTCAACTCTTTTAGTTCTACAAGAGCCATTCTATTTGGCAGAATAGAGATAGGGTAGGTATCGGACAACAAATCAATACCAAAATCTATCTCTCTATCAGGTGGTATTCCTGGGAGATCATCAAAAAAAACTTTTAGAAACTCATTCACCACAGGGACAGACTAAAGAGAAAGGATTTCGATATTAGAATCTTTAACCTGAATAAGATGATATAAACAACCTTTGGAGATAAGTTTATGGGCTTTGAGATAAGATATAAAGTTCTCTCTAGGTGCAAAAGAATGTCTCTCCTATTCTATCATTGGTTCATTCAGAAAAGAAAAAGTGACTCTTCGGGTTCTATAATTTAATATGGCATAGCATGAATGAAGCCAGTCCATACCTAGGATAGCATCAAAATCAATTATATCTAGGTCTATGAGGTCTTCTATGGTATCCCGGCCACAAAAAGTCACTACACAATTTCTATACACTCTTCTAGCCATAACAGAATCACCCTCTAGAGTGGAAATAGAGAAAGGTTCTAAAATTTCATCGGGCTCAAACCCAAAACTGACAGCCACCTAAGGGGTCACATAGGATAAGGTAGACCCGGGATTAAGTAATACATAAGCATCATGGGAAAAAATATATATCATACCGATGACTACGTTTGGCATGGCTTTCGCCTCCTGGTAGTTGGACAATGCATACAGCTAGTTGCGACCACTCGCAGCAACTGAGGTGGCACCCCTTTGGGGCGGTGGTGGTGCGGAAGAATTTGGCTGAGATTTAGCACCACCAATACTCCTTCTAACTAAATGACAATCTCTCTAAAAAAGACCCGACTGCCCACTTGAATAGCATAGCAGCAAACCCAGTTGACACCTCTCTAGATGATGTCTACCACAGGTCTTACACCATGAAAATGTATGATGTTATTGAGCTATGCTACTCTGTGACTAGGTATCCTGAGCTCTGGATCTATGATTAGTTTAGAAAGTCTGAGCTCATCGATCTACCAGAGTTTTAGGCGCTGGGGCGCTGGCTGTGGACTGAGCATTACACCAATTCTTCTTCTTCTACCATTTATTTCCCCAATTACCACTCTGCGGCTGACTGTGGTTCTGATCCGTTGTTCTGGCTCTCTTTACCTGTCTGTCATTCTCCCTAGATTTAGTGATTCTCTTCTTTTGCTCATCTACCTGATGTATATGCACTAACATCCTAGAGAAGTCCATGTCCTTGTTCAGCATATCCTTATACATTTAAGCACTAAGTCATCCGAAAGTCCAGATACAAATTTTCTTATTTGGTCTCTCATATTACCAACCATCTCTGGAGCATAACGATCTAGTTAGTTGAAATTTAGAGTATACTTCTTGACACTTATCTTCCTTGCTTAAGGTGCATAAACTCCTTATCTTTGGCCTCTCTCAAATCAAGGGGAAAGAATCAATCAAGGAAGGCTTCCACAAACTTGCCCCACACTGAGGGCTCAGCACTCCCACTCTTAGAACCCTCCCACTCAATATACCACTGGTTTGCAACCTCTTTAAGCTGGTAAGCTGCCAATTCCACCCCTTCTACCTTGTATATATGCATCACCTTGAAGATCTTCTCTATCTCATCTATAAGCTCCTGTTGATCCTTTTTTACCTTGGTGCCCAAAAACTTGGGCGGGTTTATTCTCATGAACTGATCCACCCTAGTATCCTCAGATGTGACTGATGTAGACCAAACATCTTCTGACCATTGAGTTTGTGTGGCTACCAACTATGCAAGCATGTGAATAGACTGTCTGAATTCTGTATTAGATACCTCTCTCGCGCAAGGCTGAGCGCGGTTAGTCCCCATCTGGGGAGCTCTGGGTGCCCTAGGTAGGCTGGTCTAATTAAGTCAAACTCCCAGAGTATCATCAATCTCCAGAGTCAGGGCTCTATTTTGGGTCCTCATCCCATGTGTGGGACAAACCTTATTTGTTTGTGCATTCAGTTTGATAGTATGACGGGGAGTCATGATTGTTTTTCTAAAATGAAAGAGATTATTGATTAGGGGAAAATTTAGACTCTGAAGCACGAACTAAACCACAAATAAAAGAAACATTTCTAAATGTCTAGTACCCTTCTGCTCATAAGTGTGGAGTGCTACATACCCATAAACAAGATTCTACCCGACACAATTTCTCAGACACTCTGGGACCATGAACCATGATCTGATACCAAGTTTGTCACAACCCGAACTAGGGCCTGGTTGGGACATACATCCTGAACCATGAAGGCCCAAATGTCCTACTATATTTGGTAGTTATGCACAACATTTATATACTAATAGAATATGTGTAAATACAATCTGATATGGAAACATCTTCATTAACTTTGAGTTTCATGACATAAGAATGAAAGTTACAATTTAAAAAATTTGAATAAGATCTGACTCAGTCTGCGAAATCTCTACTAAATCTTAAAACTATTCTGAAAACTGGGACAAGGCCCCCAATAGACCAAAACCATAACTGATAATAAATGTTTGAAAATAACTAGGCCTTATGAAACATTGAAGGTTCACCGACTAGACCATGCACTTCTATTTGAAGAAATTTACTACTTATCAGGACCCCTAAACTGTGCCTCAAAACCAGAAAGGTAGGGGAATCAATACAGATGTACTGGTATACAGAGCAATCCAAAATAAAACTTTTTATATAAATAAAATAGTTGAGAGCTAGTCATAAAACATCACATATGATATAAATTCCAAAACACATAGACATCTTTGATAATCATAAAACTTTTCTGCCAATTCAGCCTGTGATCTTTGTATTACTTCTGAGTTAGGTGGCACTCCCCTACCAGGCTGATATTCCACAAACTATATGGAAACCTCCATTAACTTAGTGGGGAAGCCCCCAACCCAAGTGTGTCGCAAGGGTTGGAGTGTTTGAGTTTGATACGCCAAAGGGCACTAGGCCAGCGTATATAATATATCAGTATTAGAAAATCATGCTTTTGGGCAATGAGTTGTCTGAACTCGTGACTTCTTCACGGAAACCACCTTAGCTCTCTTTATGCCCAATTTTAGTCTGTTTTGAAACATGCACCATTCTAGTTTCAAAATCTAAGAAATCTTATTCCAAATATGCATTCTATTCTGTTCTGAATTAACATGCATTATCTGAGTTGATGTCGTCACACTAAGACTTGCAAATTCTTTCATCAAAACTCAATTCAGACCACCCAAATATGCAAATAGTGTAAGAGATTTTATGTTCTAAAAGTACAAGTTAAAACTATACAAAGATTATCATGCTTTCAATTACAATGTGGAGGTTCTGAAATCTTTGTCAAACCATGCAACTCTATCCCTTAGATATTCATATTCAATATTTATCAATACAAATAACCCTCACTTTTGAATTCAAAAATCATATTCAAGTCATAGCAATAATCAAGACATTTCATACCATGATTTTCAAGATGCATTTCAAAACAATTCATATCACATGAAAGATGGGAAAATCTTAACAAGAGAGGGATTCATTATAATTCATGCTCTTAATTGAATATTTGTCCTTAAACACATACATACATATATATAGAATTTCAAATCAAATTTGGGGAAAGGCCTAAAGACCAAAATAATGTCATTGAGACTTGTAAAACATGATTATAAATCATAAAGCTAAAATCCTTTTTCTTAAAATCACGATTTCTAAGCCCATGAGATTTTTAGAAAAACCCCATGTACCTCAATTTAGGAGTTTGATAAATGATTCTTGACACCTATGGTTTGGGGATTCCAAATCTTCAATTTATTTCCAAAACTCACGGTTGAATCTTGAATTATTTGGTTTTTAGTTTGAAATCCTAGAGAGTGTTCTTGAGTAGTTTGGATAATTGTGAATGTATTTTGGTATCTTTGGGATTAAATCCCGTGTTTAAGCTGATAAGGGGGTAAAAAATACCTAATGTGCCCTTAATGAGATGGAATAAAAATATAACTTGGAGTCCGATTTTGTGGGCCACCACAATGTACCACAATCATAGTGGCTCACTGGAAATTAATGAATGGGACTCTTAGGGTTACCGCGATGTGGAGCCATTACTTTGTCCCACTGGTTGGGACCTAGAGCTTCAACGCGACGTGCCATAATTGTGCTAGCCTACTAAATTTGATAATTGTTAAATAGACCCCATCCGCAATGCGCCAATTACCAAAATGATGATGTTTTACAACTAGGACTTAAATTAGCCATAACTTCTTGACCAAGTATCGGATTTGGTCAAATCTTATATCAACGGAAAGGTTTAAACTTTACTTACTTTTGAAGTCAAAAATGAGACTAAGTCCCTTTGACCGCATTCTAGTCATTTAACTCTAAGAGCATATTACCATGAGCTAATGCATTGATGATGCAGGGTGTTACAGTAATGAAAAAGCTGGTACAACTTTGGAAATAGGTTGGGCTCAGCTATCGCTACCACAGTCACTGTCATAGCTAATGCAAACTACAAAAGTTGGTAGAAAAGTTGTTGCCACCCTTTTGTCTAAGCCAATGGGATCTCTCTGAGGTTTTCTTGTGTCATACTATATATTTCTCATCTTATTCAACAATAAAACCAATGCTTCTATATTCTTACAACTAAATATTTCTCTGAAGCTGAAATCAAAGTCTCCACTTTTCTCCAGAAAATTGATAGTTCATTAAGTTATATTTTATTTCCTTTATATAGTTGAATCTTTGTAAGGTGTTCTTAAATGTTTGCCTTCTATTGCTTATGATTATTTGTAGGTTTTGTGGTGTAACCCTCTTTCCTTTGTAATTATCTAGAGTTAGGTGATTCTAATCTACAGTTAGCTTATTGTGTCTAGCTTGAGTTAGCAGGATGTTGAGGTAGTTACTTTGTGTATCTTCTTGTAATAGAGTTATTGATAGGAGATTAGGAGATTAAAGATTAGGATTTGAATTCTAAGGTATGGAGTCTAGATTCAAGAAGTTGCTTGGATATAGTGGAGCTTAGAAATCCTGGAGGCATGTCGTGATTTTTCTCTCTTTTGAGCAAGGAGTTTCAACATAAAACTCTTGTGTCTGCGATTTATCTTTTCATGCTTTTTACTATTTATCCTTCTAGTTCTTATTGTTTGAGTTCATCTGGGAACTGGTCCCAGAGTTGAGAATCAACCCACCGCAACTCTTCATTTGGTACTAGAGAAGGTCTCTTTTAAACAAGATAATACCTTGGAATGATCCTAAAAATAGTTGCTCCTCCAAATCTAGAAGAAGTCCAGTCAACTACTAAACCACCAAAGTTCAATGGTGAATATTATGGGTAGTGGAAGAGAAGAATGCATGACTTCATTATGGCTGAGGATTTAGAGCTAAGGGATGTCATAGAGGATGGCCTTTTTGTTCCTACAAGGGTTGTAAAAGTTGGTGATTGTAAAAGTTGGTGATATGACCTCACAGGTTCCCAAGATCAAGAAGGAATACGATGATACATATAGAAAAGAACTACAAAGACAAGAAGGTACTTATGTGCTCTATTGATCTTGATGAGTACAATAGGATCTCTGCCTCTTAAATTAGTTAGGAGATATGGGATTGTCTACAGATAGCCCATGAATGAACCACTCAGGTGAAGCAGTCTAAAGTGGATATACTGATAAAGAAGTATGATACTTTCACTATTAAAGAGGGAGAGTCCATTCAAGAGATGCACATAAGCTTCACTGCAGTAACTAATAAGCTATATTTCCTTGGTGAAGACATTCCAACCCAAAAGCAGGTTAGGAAAGTTTTAATCATTCTTTCTAATGGGTGGGAAAGTAAAGTTGATGCAATCACATAAGCAAGGGATCTAAATAAAATAGCTATGGATGAGCTCATTGGTAATTTGAAAACATATGAGATATTAAAAAAACTTGGGAAGTTAAAGGGTGAGCCTAAGATTGAAAAGAATATGGTCCTTAAAGCTATAAAAGAAACTACTTATGCCAAAGACTAGCAGACAGCTTATATTCCAAAAAGGTGATAAAAGCCAAATTGCCTCCGAACCTTTGGTGAGATACATATAATGCTCGAGGTTCTTGCTGACTATTTAGTGCTATTAAAAGATGCCAAGTGGATGGAGATTACCATTAAGGAGGGTCAAAGGACTTTGACAAGTCGAAGGAGTGTAAAACAGAGCTCGATATCCCCTTAGAAGGATCATGCACCAAAGGCGCTTTGGATCCACTTTTGATCCACTCAAGCATTTCAAGAGTGGGTCAAAACAGCCTCTAGTGGTCCTTTTCTTACATTTGGGTAACTTTTTGGGCCCTAATTATGTAATATTTGGACAAACTATAAATAAATGGTAGTTACACTTATTTTATTTAGTTTTGTTCAATGATGATGATGAATTCATGAAAACTCAATTGGGAGTGTTGTGTTCTTGGAAAACTGTTTGTTGACATTTGCTTAGAAACGATTATTTGCCCTTTTGTTATCTTCTTGTGTCTATCTTTGATATCCTATCCCTTTAACTTTAGTTTTCCGTATTTAGATTCAAGTCTTCTTTGTGGTGAGAATCGTATCATTTGGTATCAGAGCCGAGCTTGATTTTGTTCCCACAAATTCAATCTTGGGTTTGTTATGTCAAAAATCAAAAAAAAAAGTGTAAACAATACGTTTTTAAGAAAAAACCTAAAAAATTGTGTGTGTTTGAGTCCTTTTTGTTTTTTCTACACTAGATTTATTCCCTCTAGTGTTATTAGGGCCGGAACCTTGAGATATGGGCTTGATTGTGTGTAATTGAGAAGATACCACCCTTGTTGTCTTGAAATTATAGGTTGAAGAAGCTGAAAAAGTGTTCCCAACATTGATAGAAAATTAGGGTTAAAAAATGGTGCCATTTGGAGAGTTTTGATTTATTCACCATTTTTATGGTTTTGAAGGTTGAAGAAAATACAAGTGAGTTCGAAAATCTGGAAATTTTCATGATGTTTTGAGGTCTAAAGGTTGTTGCAATGTGTTCCTTATATCGAAGGGAGCCTACGGTTAAAATTTTGTGGAATTCCAAACCAAAATGAAGAAGTTGTGCATTTTCGATTTTTAAAATTGTTCTTGAGAAGATTCATATCTTCATGTATAATCTTCATCAAAATGTTGTTGTTTAATCCAATAAAAATAGAAGTAAAAGGTGTACAGAAGTGTTGGTACAAAGCCTATCCAAAGTACCAAGGAATATTCCAAGATAAGAGGACAAAAGAGGGACCACAAAGGGGCATTTTCGCCCATCCGAGAGGCTAGTTTGGCTGACCTGCTCCTGAGGTTCCTTGGAACTGCACCTGACCTGCTTCAAAGAAAGCCCAAAATAGTGGCTCCTATGCCCCACCTTCTCTAGAAGTGCATTGGGTCTACTCCCGATCTACTACAGCTTGTTCCAAGCGTATATGAGACCTTCCAACTCAAGGTTCCATCAATCTAACTTCATTTATTGATTCTTAACTTTATTTTTTATTCTTGAACACTAATTAATGCTAATAATTAATCTATTAGTTGATTAATTAGTTCTTGAGTCTGATTCCTTTCTTGTCCATTCTTATGTACTTTTCTCTTTTATTTTTCTTGAACCTTCTTGATTCAAGTACGATAGTTTGTTATTGAGTGTTATTTTCAATCTCAAACAAGAATCCACTTCAGAAGCAAGTAGATATTGACACCTTATTGACCATCATAGTATAAAACACTTTCAACATTCGTCGCTACAATTGTGAGGATCATAAAGATGAGATTATTACAAATGTTGGTGAGGAGCTTTAGTACTAATCTTGTTTTATCATTTTGTAGGTACAAGGTGATGTAAGGAAGCATGTCTTCTATAACCTCAAAAAATTAGGACTACAACATAGGAGACTATAATTGTGGTGAAGATAGTTATGGCTATGAAGAAGATGGAAATTATGGGGGCTATGAATATAGCCACGGATGAAAATGAGAGCTACAACTCCAAAGTAGAATATGAGATGAATGATGACCCTAGTTCTTATACTAATCATGGAGATGATGAAGAGCCTTGTGATGGTTGTTGTGAGGGAAATGGAGCATGTGAGGGGTATTATACTTCCCAGTCCGAGCCTAGAGGTAATGTAAGGTATAACCCATTCATCCACAAATCTTATGAGAGTCATGGTGAGAGTGCATGTGGAGTATGATGATTCATATTCCTCGCCTTGTAGTACCATTTATCAAAGTCAAAGTGGTGTGAATGGTTATAATAACTATAGTAGAGGTTGCTCCATAGGACCCAAAAAATGTACATCTCAAAAGTCGAGGGATATTACATCTCAAGCTTCTTGTTCTAGTGCCCAAACATGTAGAAATGGGACCCAAGGTTGACATAGATGGTATAGTTGGAGTCAAGATCTTCCTACTCTCCCCATCCTTATAAGAGAGTCGTGTCCCAAAAAATATATTAATTTGAAATGGCAATGTGAAAGGATCTTTATGGATTATGATATGGGAAGCAAAGGAGAACAAGAACCAACAGAGAAGATTTTCTTTAAAGATTTGATGAGGAAAATCTTAGATGTTTTAAAGGCTTGTGAAGGACCTTCAGACTATGGGAAATAATAATATTCTCAAGAAATACATGGCAAAATAGCTAACTCTTACACTTTTGTACATTGTGAATGATGATTGTGTGGCTAGTAGCACATTAAGTGTATATAGTAGCTTATCTATATTTGACTCTCATGATTCTTTTCCTCTTGTTTATGATGTACCCATTGAGAGTGTGGAAACACTATTTGATCGTATTGATAACCTCATTGACTCTTCTGGTAAGATCAATTTGAGTCCACCTAGTGATAAAGCCAATGTGATATATGATGGCAGATTGTCTTGAGAATTTTGTATTGATCAACTTGTGTGCAAAATTGGTACACCACTTAAGGACGATTGTGATGTGATTAATGAACCTCAAGTGAGTGATGATATTGAAAATATTGGTCAAGTAAATAGGATTGACCCTTTGATCATGTCCTCTAGTGAATATCCTATGGTTTGTCTTGCTCATAGGAGTGATTATGTGTTTAAAACATCTTCTAAACTTGATAGTTTTTTTATTGAAAGTGAACTTACAAGTTCCAATCCTTCTTCATGGATTGATCCATCTTTATTTAAGTATGGTATCGTGTTCGAAGATGTTACAAGCACTCTTAGTAAACATAGTGGTGTGAATAATATTGATGGTGTAGCTCATCTTGAGGGATATAGCCTATATGACAGCCTACTATGGTGTGACTTCATTCCTCCTGAAGATGAAAATCTCTTCCTTAAAGAAGAGAGTACTCTTAAGGGAAAGGAATATGAAGTTTTTAAAAGGAACGATCAATTGGGTGATGATAACTTTGATTTGCTTGAATATTTAAGAGGCCCAATTAGTGATTGTTCCTATGAAAATGCTTGTGGTTTTGATCCTTTGTACAATAACCCACCCTTGTTTGATAATTATAAGGATGAATTTCTTGATTCTTTTGATGACTTGAGTAATGATTCCTTTGAAGTTAGTAGTGGTATGTGTCTACTTAAGGATTCTTCCCTTGAAAGAGAAAGTATCAATTGTATGGAAACTGATTCTTCTTCTACTTTGTATGCTCCTACTATTGATAATACTTATGGTAATGATCTTGAATCTAACAGCGAGTATATACATTAGCTCACATTAGTTAAAGTTAACTTCAGTGATACCTTTCTCTACTGTCCATTTTCTTTTATTGATTCTTATGCTAGTGTGGAGAGTATATCTTTTGATTTGGTTGACATGTTTGGGGAAAAGAAGTATTATTTAGACCCATGTCTATGGTCACTCTATCTATTTGACCTTGGTGACAAATTTGAATATGGTGATTTTCACACACCCAACTTGAGACTTGGTCTAGTTGACAGGTAAAGTTTAGATGAGGATGTTGTAATCCTTCCCTATGATAGAAACTTTTTGTTGTGGATTTACAACCCACGTGGTAGACTCAATTTGTGCATGGGAAGAATTTCCAACAAAGATAAGCATTCTTTAAAGAAAGGGTATAAAGAAAAGATACAAGAGAATTCAACATTATGTGCTTCCAATCTTGACCGAGGTTTCACAACATGTAGGTCAAGGAGGGAGTCTCCTCTTGAAAACACTTTGGATGGATTCCATGGTAATGATCCCCTTCTTTGTGAATTGTTTACAATTGGTGGCCCTTTTCTTATGGGAAGTAGTTTGAAAGAAAAAGGTCATATATGCTTAAATGTTTTGATTCCATCCTTGTGTACATTATGTACTATATATTTTGATCCAAATGGCCTTCTTATAGATAATAGCACCTTGGATGATGCTTTTACACTTGATTCCTTTCTATACTACCTCTTTTCTTACAATGATATCCATGCTAGTCTTGGATTTGCTCTATGTAAAGTTAGGAAACTTGTTGTTTTTTCCAATTGTTTCAATGACAATGCAATATGGATCTTGTGTACTTTAAAACTAATTGAGGCATCACTCCTGATGTGGTCTCATAATGATGTGATGAAGCAATTGTGTCTTATGGCTCCTAAGGTGAAGATATCCTTACCTTTTGGATTTAGTGATGCCATTATGACCTTTGTGATTTCCTTACCTATTGACGATTCTCATATCCAACTCCTTTGTGCATTTTTCAATAAATTTCTAATGTTTACACAAAGGATCCTTGGTTATATCTTAATTAAGTTCAATCTTTGCACGGTCCTCTGATTATTTTGATAACCCTAACCCCCATTTCATAAGGATATTGTATTTGTTTGTCGTCTCTTTGGTTTGGAATCTTTGGATTCGAGGTCGAATCCTTTTCAAGAAAGGGATAATGATACAAGCCAAATTATCTCTGAATATTTGGATAAGATACATATGATGCTCAAGGTGCTTAATGACTCCTTAGTGCTATTATAAGATGTCACATGGATGAAGATTACCATTAAGGAGGGTCAAAGGACTTTAACGAGGTAGAAGGAGTGAAAAACAGAACTCGATAGCCCCTTGGAAGGATCATGCATCCAAGGCACTTTGGATCCACTGTGGATCCATTCTAGCATTTCAAGAGTTAGTCAAAACAGCCCCTAGTGGTCCTTTTCTTACATTTGCTTCACTTTTTGGGCCCTAGTTATGTAATATTTAGCAAAACTATAAATACATTGTAGCTAGACTTAATTTCGTTTGTTTTGTTTAATGACGATGATGAATTCATACAAACTCCATTGGGAGTGTTGAGTGCTTGGAAAAGCATTTGTTGACATTTGCTTAGAAACAGTGGTTGTAAGGGAGATAGGATCCCCCTTTGGGTCAACATACGAGCTAGGTGCTTATAGGTAATCAATAAGGAAGGTCGTTGGGTTTGATACACTCTTTCATTGCCTTTTTGTTATCTTTTTGTGTCTATCTTTGATATCCTATCCCTTTAACTTTACCTATCCGCATTTAGATTCGAGTCTTCATGGCAAGAATCGTATCAAAAGGGTTATTAAAGCCTTGTAAAAATCAGGGGCTCTACCTAAAAGATGAAAGTTTATCAAGCTCTTTAAGGAAAGAAAGGCAAGTGGCACATGTCATTAATGTGTCAAGCTTGGCCACTACATCAAGGATTGACCAATGCATAAAGTACAGTATGAGGAATATGCTAAGAAAGTTGTTTGTAAAGAAAAGGGCAAGGACCAGGTCTATGTGAAATTTAGTAAGAAGATTAAAGCTGACAAAGATTTCAATCAAGTTTTGGCAGCTTATTGGGGTGACTCTTCAAGTGATTCAGACGAATCAGAACAAGGAGAAGATATTTCCATGATGGTAATGGAAGATGAAGTATCAGTTTTAATTTATTCTTTGCTCTAATAGAATATACTAATAATGATGAATATAAACTAGCGACTCTCTTTGACATCAAGGAAAATCTGAAGGACTACTCCCTAAGTAAGCAGAGTTCTCATGCCTTTGTGTTGATTTATTCCCTTAATGACCTTGCTAAAGACAAAGAAAATCTGAAAGAAGCTTTGGAAAAGTATGAGGAAGAAGTAATTGAAATAAGTGTCTAGGTGGCTAAACTCACAAATGAAAAGGCAAAGTTGAAGGAAGACTTGGCAAAATATGAGGAAGAAATGGTGAAACTGAGTGTGTAAGTGGTTGAGTATCAAGCCACTAGAAAGGCTCTAATCATTCAGAAAGAATGTGATCTTTTCATCATTCACGGTCCTTTCAACTCCAAAAAAGTGTCTTACTCTTTTTCATCTTCACAAAATGATGAGCCTACTCCATGAAAGGTAATAGATACTCCTTCCATTCCATTAGGCTTAAAAGACTCATTTGCTATCATAAAGTTCAACCCATTCTCCCTACACAAAATTTCTAGGAGTTTCCAGTCTAAGGAAAAGATGTAAACTGAAAATGAATAACTCACTAAGAAAAATAATGCGACTACCATTCTGAAAACCTGTCTCCTAAAAAAACCTATTCAAGGACCAAATCCACAGCAAATGTCTTCTTCACATCAGGGCTTGGACTCTTTCTCCAAGACCCCTTCATCTGACAAATCTGAATCTCCAAGCAAAATAGGGAGTGTCTTTTTAGATGAAAATTTGTTTGAGTATTAACCTACTTCCAAGCAAACTCATCTAATATCTTAGCCATGAGTGAAGAAGTAGGATTTCAAGGTCTGATTGCCTTAAGTGATGAACCCTCCAGGTGGGAACCACCCTCACCAACACTGTTTACCAGGAGGAAAAATAACCCTCCTAAAAATATTGATATTAAGATGTGGTACTTCCACCTATTCTTGATCAATAATATGGAAATAAGGGCAATAATAATGACTGAGATAGTGATGATGACAAGCCCTTGTCATGGAAATTATCCAAGAAAGGGTCCTCTTCCTCAACCAAGTATTCCTCTAGTACTGCCAAAACTACTGAGACCATGTTGAGTTCTAAGAACATGATGAGCAAAAACTTGGAAATAATCAAGGAAAGAACTAAAAGAAGAAGAATGCCAAATAAAAGTAAAATATAAATAGTTGAACCGGCTGCTGAAAAAGTGGTGGATATTGCAAAATCATATAAAGATACTGATGTTTTTTTCCATGATAGTAAGGACAGTGAGATTGATTGCATATTTGAAAGCCTAAGTGAATATGAGGATTATTCACTTGACTCTGATATTAAGAAATATGGTGTTGATGCAACGAAAAAAGTGAGAGAAAAAAAAGTTTCCTTAATAAAGAAATGAAATGGATTGTTAGTAAGAAAACTAGTGTCCAATGTCACTGGTAAGTGAAGGAAATCAAAAAAGGTTGATGATAAGGGACCAAGTCCCCATTTTAAATCATCCATATCCTCAAGAACTCTTAGGAATTCTGGGAAGGAAACTGTTTCATCAAAGAAGGCTACTACATCCAAGGAGAAGGGTTTGTCTAGAGAAGTAAGATAGGAGATCCATAAGACTCAGGAGGTCTTAAGAGGGACATTTTTTTATCCCGTTGTGGATGACATGCCATGAATAAGGGAGTTACTTGACTAGGTGAAGTTTAAAAACTAGGATCAGTTGTTTGAATTTCTAGTACCTTAGTTGCATCAGGAAGAGGTGAGGATGTTTTATCATAACCTCAGAAGTCAATGGAGTGGATATGGGATTAGATGAAGATACACTTTCTGAAATCCATGGGCAGTTGACTGATGAAAATGTTGTTGTGCATAAGAAGGTAAAGAAGTTGGAAGCTAGAGTTGAAGCTCTGACTACAAAAAATGAAGAATTAACTCAACAAATTCTCAAGGCTCATGCTATAGAGACTAAAAGGATAATTACTGATATGAAGTTCACTGATTGCTGGGATAGTGAAATAAAGATAGGTTTTCTCACATTCAAGGAGAACATGATGCTCATATATAGGGGAAATAAGGTATGGGATGCTTAGAGGTATAAGTGATAGGGAACTGGTTGGGAAAAGGCCTTGTTGTTGAATAATGTTGTGTATGTTGTGTGATTTGTGGAATGTTTTAAGATGTTGAATGCTTGCATGGGTTTGTCATCACGAAAAAGGGGGAAATTGTTAAGTCTTTAATTTTGATGATTGACGAATTATATGTTGGGACCTTTTTCCTAGAGATTATATGATGACAAAGCTTCTACCACTAAGGAAAAATGTTGGTCTTACCTATCACTATCATAGTCAATCATCACTGTTGATGTAAAATACAAAAATTGGTGAAAAGGCTATTGCCGCCATTTTATCTCAATAAATGGGATCTCTCCTTAGATTTATTAAGTCATACTATATATTTCTTATATTCTTCAATAAGAAACCTATTTCTTCTATATTCTTACAATTAAATATCTCTCTGAAGCTGAAATCAAAGACTCTATTTTCTAATAAGGAACTGATAGTTCATCAATTTATATTTTATTTCCTTTTTGTAATTGAGTCTTTGTAAGGTGTTCCTTAATGTTTACGTACTACTGTTTATGATTTTTTTTAGATATTGTGGTGTAAACCTTTTTCCATTGTAATCATCTAGAGTTAGGTGATTCTTAAGCTAGAGTTAGCTTGTTATGTCCAGTTAGAGTTAGCTTGAGGATGAGCCAGTAGAGTTACTGCGTATGTCTTCTAGAAATACAGTTATTACTAGGAGATTAAGGATTAAGAGTTTAATCCTGAAGTTTGGAGTCTGTATACAAGAAGTTGCTTAGATATAGTGGACCTTAGAAATCCTAGATATAGGTCGTAGCTTTTCCCACTTGAGCAAGGAGTTTCCACTTAAAACTCATGTGTCTGCTATTATTTTTTCATGTATTTTATTGTTTATCCTTCTCTTATTTCTTGTTGTTTTAGTTCATCTAGGAACAGGTCGTAGAGTTGAGAAGGAACCAGCTACAACTCATCAATAATTCTATAGCTCTTTCATCTATTTCTGACTAAATATAGTTCCTTCTCATTGCTTCATCGGAGAATCTATTGGTGAGTTCTCCCATCCTCTTAACACCAGTTGGACCAACACTTGGTAGTTTCGTGAGGCTAATAACTAACTCTTTTGAGCATTATGTCATTCACCAATAGTGTTTTATTTCTTTACTATCAAAGTTTGATTTAATGCTTCCAAACTATCGTATTCTTCTTTCTTTCTCTTACAATTTTAGGGAGTGTGTCCACCTCTTTCAAAACTTCTTGGTCACCTTCATCTTTAATGTGTTTCATCACATTCAAGGATGATGCACTTGTTTATGAGGATTTCATCACCAGCGCTAAATCCATAATGTAAATAAATCTTCTAAAACAAGTTCATAGTACTTAAATACGATGAAACATATTAAAGATGATGCTAATAGATAGGTTTTAAAAAAGGTGGAAACACTCTTTAAAATTTTAAGAGAGAAGGAAGAAGAGTATGATGGTTTGTAAGTATTAGATAAAACACTGATAGTGAAAGAAAGAAACAGTCATGAATTGCAAGAAACTCTAAAAGAGTGAGTTAATGTCTTCAAGGAGCTACGAAGAGTTGATCTAATTGGTGTTCATAGGATGGGTGATCTGGACAACACACCATTCCATGAAGTAATGAAGAGAAACTAAGCAGATGAAAGAGAGATGGATTTATGGTCATTGTGGGAGGAATTCCTTAGAGACCCTAGATGGCACCCCATCAAAGTTGCTATGGTTAATGGGAAACCTACGAACGTGATAGATAATGAAGATGAAAAGAAGATTTTTGAAGAATAATTACAGTGAGTAAGTTCATAAAGTTGTCACAATAGCTTTCATAGAGATTAATGAATACAACCCTAGTGAAAGATACATCATCTCAAAGCTCTAGAATTATGAAGTCAATAAGAAAGCTACTCCGAAAGAACTATTTACTATTTTGCTAAACCAGTGAAAAAAGAAGAGAGGATCAAATTGATTCTTCTATGTCTTTTTCCTTAGATCTTTAGGCATCCCCAAGAATGGGGTGGGTGTGATAACAACTCCAAACTCGAAATAACATCTGAACATATTTTTTCTACCATTTTTAGAAATGTTCTCTTCTGTAGCATTCCATAACTCAACATATTGTGTGTTCTCTTTCTTGATATGTTTTACCTTGCATTTCATCCAGTAGTCAAAAACATTCTTCGAAATGTCTGCGGATAGCAATACAAATCTTGTGATAAACTTGTCAATATCTATGATGACTTTCTTGATCTGCTGCAGATTTTGTAGATCTATCAATTTGGTTCTTCTCATTGTCTACATCCTCCAACTTAATCAAGAGGTCTTGAAAGTACATTAGTTCTTCTTCTTAGTTTTGTTGAACCTAATGACCTTCTGCTTTTCACACTCTCATTTGTAGTTGTTTTGAGATAAATTTCTCATATACTTTTTCGTCCCACTTATGTTGTGTACTAGAACATTTGTTTTTATTTTAGCGTTTTCTACTTATTTGTCATCTAGGAGAGATATCGACGTCCTTATCAGCATTTGAAAAATAGTTATCCAATAGTTCATCTTCTTCACTATCCTCAAAAGAATATGCATCTTGTAGAATATGTTGAGAAACATAACTACTTCCAACAAGTTATAATTCCTACTTGTGTTAATATATGTAATAGAGTCCAACTTTCAAGCTGTACTAGTTCCAAGTTCATTAAGATGATTGTTGTTTGCTATAGTATTATTTGGAGTATTCATCTAAGTAATAACTTGTCCCTTAGCTAATAGTGGAACTACTAAGGCACAATTAGGTACAAATGTAGGGGTTGCTGAAGCCCAAAGAGGATATAACCTTCTCTTCTTGCATCATGTTTTCACAACGCATCGCACTCTTACCACCATTTAGAAATTCTCAGCGTCAAAGTTGTTGGTTGAGTGCACTAGAGTTAAGGCCATCGTTGTGCCCACATTTTGGTCATTCCCTATAGATATTAGTTGTTGATGATAGTCATCATGTTCTCTCCAAAAAACTCCTTAGATTGTGTTGATACCTCATACATCAAAGTGTTCAAAGTATCCACTAACGAATATAATTCAAATGAGAATTATACAAACCAAACAAGCAGCATATTGTTGGAGGACCCCTGAGAATCAATATTAGGTCCAAGGTGATGAAAATGGAAATCATGTGGGTTGTTTTTGTAAAAATCTGTATTGTGAAATTTAGTTTTTTTTATTTTGACTATTTTACCCTTCCTGTTAATTGTACTTTAGTGTTTTTGGTCAGTGGGAGAGGGTGGCATAATTTTGAGGTATTTGGTTGTGTTTTATGTGATTTTTTTTTCTTTGGAAGATTTTAAATTTGGTAGAATTGATTTTGATTAATATTAGGATATTTAGAAATCGTTTGTGAATTTTGTCATTTTTATCAGCTCTAAAAAGTTAGTTTTGTGTTAGTAGCATGGTTGGTTTAGATTCCAAGGTGATCAAATGTGTTTTTGATAGGTGATGGGAAATTTGAGTTTTTAGCCTAGAGTTGAGTTCAATCAATGTCCTTTCATAATGATATTCATTAGTGTTATGAATTGTGAAGTTTTGATGATTGACAAGAGGACTACAACAAGTAAACGTAGTTGGTTCATCAAAAACTATTTCAAAAGAGTTCAACTTGTAAGTGGACTTTTTGTGGATAAATTCATACGAGCAAAAATAAAATAAAGAAAGTCTGTTACTTCAGATAAACATTAGGAGACCATTATGCTCTGAAAAAAAGAGTTAGTGTTTGACTACAACACTCATGGAAGTCCTTGTGGAATTAAAAGTCTACTTGGTTGTGAAGATCAATAGAAGGTATAAATATTCAAGTACTTTCAAAACTAAATTCATGTATAAATACTGATAGGAAAAGGGGATAACAGGAGCATATAAGTAAGAATGATATTTGAGAGCCCATGGAAATGTAACCTAATACACTGAACCAGATTGAAGAACCTGTTTCATCTGTGTTAAATGGTCTTCTATATGTTGTAATTTTAATGCTTTCTTAGTACCAGTATGTTATAAAATGGTTTAGGAGTTTAGTCTTCGAGTTGGGATAACTCAAAGACTTGGGAACATAAACGTTCGGAGGTTTCTGTGTTGTTAAGAACTAGAGTTAGTTCCTTGGGTTGTTGGGTTTTTGTAATTTAATTTTCAAGTGGGGAAACTTGAAGTGGGTTTCAACAACCTAAAGAGATTGTTGAACATTAGTAATTAGAGTTTATAATTTCTTAGGTTACAGAGTTTGTAATCTTTTGTTAAGAGGCGCATTGTGTTTAGTAAAGTAGGGGTTAAATTCTGTAGAGGTACAGGTCGTGGTGTTTTACACCTTTTGTGAGCCGGGTGTTTTCCATGTAAAACTAAAGTGTTCATTATTTATTGTCTTTACTACTTCTATTGGAACACGTTAGGAAACCCGGTCTATCCGTAGGCAAAAATCGGGAATAAATTATGTGAGTTATTAGGACGTGTAGAATTATCAATTGGTATCAAGGCAGGTTATCTTGCGAAGGATAACACCTTAAGATAAGATCAAATATGAATTCTATTCCACATATTGGATACTGTGAAGGACAAGACATCAATAGGCCTCCGTTGGTCAATGGATAGTACTACTCAGGAAGGAAAGAAAGGTTGAAAGATTTTCTTCAGGTAGTAGACTACGGACTCTGAAATACAACTATCGATGGACCTCAATACCCCATGACAATGGATGTTGAAAACAAGGAAGTATTAAAAGAAAAGTATGAGTATGATGAGGCTGACTTTAAGATGCTTGGAAAGAATGCAAAACCGAAGTATATTCTTATTTATGGACTTGGAATAGATGAATACAATAGAATCTCAGGTTGTATCGCCACAAAACAAATTTGGGACACTTTTGTGGACACATATGAGAATAATATGGAGACCTTAAAAAAGTATTAGGAAACCAAGGATAAGTCACTAGCATTAAAGGTGTCTGACCGAGAAGAATCAGATTTGGATGATGAAAAGCTTGTCAAGAACTTTAAAAGATTTTTCAAGAAAAAAAAGTGCCAGGACAATAAAGAAACAAGTAGCAAGTGTTGTTCTAATGATAAGTCTCAAAGTTGGTTATTTCAAGTGTGAGAAGATAGATCATATGATCAAGGATTGTCCATTGTTGGAAAGAGGGAAGGAAAAGGAAAGAGTTGGAAAAGAGTTGAAGCTAAAAGAGTAATCTAACTCCAAAAGGAATGAATCTTTTGCTACAATGGTTGCATAGGGATCAAGTCACAAGAATATGATGATGATGGAGTTTATGAAAGTGCACTTATGGCTATAGGTGAGTCATGCATGGAAGAAAAAGAAGTAAAATCTGAGGTAAGCCTACTTGATCTTAAAGATAAATTGCATTTTTATTCTAATAAAAGGCTAATTTATTTGAGGAATGCATTGATTGATGATTTTCATGATCTCACATTTGACAGGGATCAGTTATTCAGTGCTTTTACAAGTCTAAATTTTGATTATATTGATCTTGAAACCTACAAAATTGTCAGTGATATAGAAAACTGCTCCTTAAAGGAATAGGTCAATCAACTTGGTTCATCTAACATTGATCTAAAATCAAAAATTTTAAAGTTATCAATTACTGAAAAATGAAACGGAGCCATGAGTGAAAATCATCAAAGAATTGATTTTGAACTTAAACAAAGAAAAGGTGAATTGTTTTATCAAAGAGAGAAGGTTAGAAAGGTAACTCAAGAGAACTCTAGGATAAAACTTGATCTTGAAAGATCTAACCGATGGACCAACTCATCTAGAATTATTAATCATCTGAATAGTAGTACTTAGTATGAGAAGGCTGGCATAGGTTTTCACAAAGAAATTATTTCCTCTAAAGATATATTTTATATTTGTGGAAAAATAGGATACCCCCCACTACTGAATATCAAAAAGTTACTGAAATTGAGAATAAAAATATGAAATTGGTTGAAAAGAAAATTTCTAGAACTAATAAGAGAATCAGGTACACCAACCTACTACCAAAATAGGAGAAAAGAAATTTGATTCAATCATTTGATCATAAGAAAGGACCCAAGCTTATCTGGGCACCAAAAACTAACGTTTGATTCAGTTACAGGCAAAAGTGAGAGAAAGCAAGCAAGTACATAGATAGCGCTTGCTCAAGACATTTTCTGCAGATATATAAAAGTTTCTCTCACTTACCAAAAAAGGAGTGTAAGGTATCATGTGAAGGAGATTACAGGATGAAGATATTGATACTAAGATAAGTACACTGAACAGGTTATGTCACCTATTTCATCAACTAAATAAGAGAAAAGCACATTGATAGGGGGAACATCGCAGGGTCACCAAGAACATCATCATATGTTTACAAGAGTAACCTAGTACTACACAAGAAAGGGCATTAATATGACTGGAAATGTTATGATAAGGGGAACTATTAATAGAACATGTGGATGAACCTGGTCGATTATAGGAATCCAATTGGGGATGAGTAAGATTACATGAGTATCCCCCAATGATTGGTTAAAGAATACTGTACAAAATGCATAGTAAGTTTAATTTTAGGCTTAGTCTTGAACATTTAGTTGTACATCTCTATACCATTTTCAATTTCAAATAACTCATGCGATATAACATTATATTTGCCTATGTCACAGGAAAATAACTGAAAAATGGAAACAAGATCAACCATTGCAATACTGATCGGGGTATCTGTACCAAAAGTTTTTTTAAATATTAAAAATGATAATAAACACTTGTACCACTTTTTCTCAAAATGCCCAAAATAGATTGATCCCTAAAAGAACTCCACAGCTACCATTTTTTCAAAAATAAAAAGTTCAATTTAATGACAACCTTTTTTTCCAAATTGTTAGTCTCATCTCATCACACCTCTTATCAAAGACAAACTTTATTTTGATTGAGAAGTTGTTTATGTGAATAGTAATTTTGATAGAGCAGCTACTATTTGAATTATTGTTGACAAAGGTGCTCTTATTGTGTATGATTGATACAAAATTGAGGTATCAAGTAAGGGGGAATCATCTGCACTATGAATCAGGAAGAATGTGTCTATGAGACTGTTAATATTAAGGGTGTTAAGAAGGATGTATCTTGTGAGGGGGAATATTTGGGTGACCTCATAGTTCAATTGGATTTATCTGTTGAACTCAATTTTGTTGATGCATCTATTTAGGAGGAAATATTTAATGATCCCTCAGTAGAACCTAATTCTCCTATTGAAATCACTGTAGAAAAAGATTTAGGATTGGTGAACAAGGATGGATAACTGAGGGTTAGCTATGAAATAACTGCACATATGGAATAGGTTGAGGTACCTGGTTCTTTTGTACTAATGAATAAAGTTTGTAGCAAGGGAACTATTATTTGCACATTAATTTTAAAACGGGTGGGATCACATCTCTTAGAGAGTAATGTTAATGCCTTAAATATGAACCAAAAAAAGGAAAGGCTACAAATTTTGCAGTATACCAGGCTTTGGCTGACTCAAGAAAGATTCTCCGTCATATTTCATGCTCCAACTTTACCAAAAGCCTGAACCTCCTATCCTTAGAAACTTCCAAACCTTTTCTAATATCATCACAAGTATTTTATTATTATTTTAAATTTTTTAAAAAAATTTTGGTGTATTTTATGAATGATCAATGAAAATATTTGTTTTTAGTCTCTTGCTTCTGGCTATTTGCTTGTCTTTGCAAATACTTTGCTATATCTAACTTAGTTTTTGGCTTTTTAGTGTTTGTATAGATCATAGCCCCAGTGGCCATGAGCTTAAAATTTCTAACTTAAGATACTTGGTTTGTATAATTGATGTGGTCTTTTTTATGATGCCAAAGGGGGAAACTGTGTATACTGTGGAATATTTATAACCTATTATTCTGACCTGGTTTATATAACATGTGTCTTTGATACTTTGTTTACAATCTGAACTGGCTAAAACTGAGCATAATACATAAGGAGCATTAGTTTGTCATCATCAAATAGGGGGAAATTATTGAGCTAGTGTATATTTTGATGATTGACAAATTAGGGGAGCATGTACATGAAAAAGGTTGATCAATATATTTCTACATCCAGAGTCTAGTTGTATATGGACTTTTTGAAATAAAGAAATTACTTAGAAGAAAAGTCCACAGAGTCTGTACAAAGTATATTCAATACAAGAATCCAAAAATGTACGGACTCAAGCATCCCAGCAAGATGGGAGTCCTTGTCATGCAAGAGTTCTTACATACCTGGACAAACCTTATATACATAAGGAGTCCACAAATATGCAAACTCAAGAATCCAAGAAGATGAGAGTCCATGTCAAGTAATATTTCTAATGGATTTATAGGAGTCCAAAAATGTACACACTCAAGCATCCAAGAAAAATGAGATTTCTTGTCATACAAGGTATCTTTCAAACTTGGACAAATCGTATACATATATGGAGTTCACAAATATCCAGGCTCAAGAATCCAAGAAGATGAGAGTCCTTGTCAAGTAAGAGTTCAAATGGATTTATAGATTTTGATGATTGACAAAGATATGAACCAGATAAATGAAACATGTTTCTATTACATGTTCCATCATGCAGAGCCCATAATTCATTGTTATCCATGTGATTGAAACATTTTTCGATGATGCCAAAAGGGGGAAGATAAGGGTTGTGCAGATTTTACGATCTTTTTAACTAACTTGGCTTATTAAATTGTTCAAAACTTTAGCTTTCAAGGTCAAGATATTTGTATTGAAATGGAATGTACAAGAGCATGAGTTTTCATTCAACTATTTCATGCTTTAGTGTTCATATGTCAAGATATTGATATCAAGATGGAAGGCACAAGGGCCTAACTTTTAAATCATCAAAAAAGGAGAATTTGTTAAGACTTGTGAAGCTTTTATTTTTGACAAGAGGTCAGGGAACAAGTAAGCGTAGCTGGTTCTTAAAAAACTACTTCAAAAGAGTTAAACAAGCAAGAGGACTTTTTGTGGATAAATTTATATGACCAAAAATAACAGAAAGTTTGTTACTTCAGATAAATATTAGCAGATCATTATTTACTGAAAAAAGAGTTAGTGTTTGACTACAACACTCAAAAAGAGAGTCCAAGAAGCATGGCAGTCCTTGTGGAGTTAAAAGTCTACTTAGTTGTGAAGATCGATAGAAGTTATAAATATTCAAGGACTTTTAAATCTAAATTCATGCAAAAAAATTGAGAGGAAAAAGGGAGAACACAAGAAAATAAGTAAGAACGATATTTGAGAGAGTTTTTCCTATAGAAGTGCAGCCTAATACAGTGAACCAGATTGAAGAACCTGTTTTATCTATGTGTTAAATGATCTTCTATTCTTGTTATTATGTATTAGAAAGTTTATAGAGTTGTATTTTTCATGCTTTCTTAGTGCTAGTGTGTTACAAATTGGTTTAGGAGTTTAGTCTTAGAGTTAGGATAACTCAAAGACTTGGGAACATAAACGTTGAGAGGTTTGTGTGTTGTTAGGAATTAGAATTAATTCCTAGGGTTGCTAGAGTTTTGTAATTTGATTTTCATAGGGAGAAACTTGAAGTGAGTTTCAATAGTCTGAGGAGATTGTTGAACATTAGGAATCAGTGTTTATAATTTCGTAGGTTACAAAATTTGTAATCTTTTGTTGAGAGGCTCATTGTGTTTAGTGAAGTTAGGGTTAAATCCTGTAGAGTTACAGGTCATGGGTTTTTTACACCTTTTGTGAACTGGGTGTTTTCCACATAAAACTATTGTGTTTATTATTTACTATCTTTACTACTTTATTGGAACACGTTAGGCGATCTGGTCCATCCGTAGGCAAAAATTGGGCATAACTCACGTGAGTTATTACGACGTGTAGAATTATCAATTAGGGAATGTGACGATGTCATTAATTTAGAAATATTGAATTTGGCCAACTAGTGCAGTTAGATTGTGCTCGAAAGATACCAAACATATTCCAAAGGTCCATTCAGAGAGTTTTTTTATCGATTTCCATAGCTGGTTTCATTTGCTCTAGTGTAGGGATTTTGTAAATCGCAAATAAGGCTTCTTAGTACGATTGCAAATTGTTGAGGTCTTGGGCATCTTGATTGTGAAGACATAAATAGTAAGGTCCAGTTTATGTCTCTTTAGTCTTAGTGACCGCAACAAGAACCTCACAAATGCAGTGGGTTCGGGTTGGGTAATCTCGAGGATCTCAAGGGTGTTGATCACGATCGCAATAGGCAATATGTATGGACAGATATTTAATTCCTTTTTTTAAATAAAGACCCCATAACTCCATTTTTAAAGCATGAGAGTTTGGTTTTCAGATATTTCAAAGTGGATTTCAAAGATTTAACCATTGGGTAAGTATTAAATCAAAAATTAATCATTCCTCACTAATTATTTCATGATTTTACATTCAAATCTTTATTTTTCAGCTTGAAATTTTGGAGTGCTCAGTAAAGTTAAAGAGTAATATTTGCTGATTTCAAGGTCGATCTCAACTCCATTTTTTATGAAATTTCATAATTGAACTCTTTGAGTTATGGGTAAAATGGTTTTTAAATAAAATTCAATTTTGACCTTGTGGGAATAGGGTTGACTTTTTGGACCCAAAATTAAAGAAAGCAATATGAATGTCCTTAGATTCATATTTTCATATAAAATCCATGTTTGACTAGATTGGGCTCGACGGAAGGAGATTTAGGAGCGAAATCCTTTGGTTTGATTTTGCAGGTTTTCTCTTATCTAAGACTTTCTTAAACTCTTTCTCAAAATTTTTATGTACTAGTTTTTTGTATGGGTTATAATGGAGATATGAGGGTTACCGTATAGGTGAGATAACAAGTATCTATGTGGATAGCAGTGTTATAGGAAGTGCTAAAACTGATCGATTGACTTGTTTGGACTTTTTCCGCTGTTGCTAACATAAATTTATGTAATATAATTGAAAGTTCCTTGTTGTGTATGCTAGTAGATATTTGTATTCATATTCTAAGTAATTGGATCTGTGTATAAATCTTTGACAATATGAAACTGTGAATTTGGGCATTTAGGCTACAAAAAGGGAGTTTATGTGAATGTAGAGAAATGAATTTTTTTGACCAAATTGACTTATCAGAGATAATTTATGTGTTATGGAAGAAATGGGGTCGGACAATAATTGTCATCTTAATTATGGCCTCTGTATATAATATTGAGAGCATGGTAATAAATTGACTAAATGTTGCTTGATGGTGTGATTCACTGATAGGCAAGATGTATGACTTCTACTTTCTGGAAAAAATGTGATTTAAGTACATTCTTACATTTGGTCATTGTACATGCTATCTATTCTCCTATATATAAATCATTTATCATATATTTATATGAGTTAACATGAATATTATTGATTGAATCATATGGTTCTTCTCCTATGGCCTTGGGGCTGGATTTAGAGGTGTTGTTGTTAGAAGAATAATGATAATTGTACAAGAATTCAAAATAAAACTTTCTTGGCTTAGAGGCATGATAATACGCTTCTTGAAGATAGTTGGAGTCTCTCCCACGAGTAAACGGAAGAACTAGTAACAACTCTATCTTTGGGATTCAACTGAGCCACAAAACAAGTAGCATTCAAGAATGTTGCTCTTCTATTCTTGAATTGGTGATTTCACCTTTTGATCAATGTCTCTCAAATATTTTTCAAGGGGATAAGTTTTTTGTGAGTGCTTGTCTTTTCAAATAAAAGAACTTTCTATTTATAGGATAAAAGTTTCATGTAAAAGGATTGTTAATTAAATAATAGTTAATAGGTTCATGAACAAAAAATTGTCTTTCTTTCCAGAACCTAAAACGTAAATGAATGAATTGTAAATGCATTTGTAACTCAAAATGCATTTGTTTCAATTGTAAATTCATATTCAGTTTCTTTGTAACTCAAAATGCATTTGCTTCAATATTAATTGAAACATACCAAAAACTTTTAACCGATGCACTTGTTCCAAAATTAATTGAAACATAAACTTAAATAATAACAATCCCCCACTTGTTTCAAGAATTTTATCTTTAAGAAACAAAATTCTTTTGAGACATTAATCTAGCAACATGCATCAATAATGGTGTCTTTTGAACTTGAACCATTAGGTAGTGAAAACTTTCTAAACCATTCACTACTTAGTGAACAAATCTTGAACTAAGTATTTCATTGAATGAAGTAGAAAAATACTCCACGCATGTTACTATGTTCCGGTGAAAATTAAAATCCTTTGACAACTTACGGCCATGTCCTGAATCCTTTTAGCTAAGTTCTTTAAGATTTCTCTGTTAAAATCTTATTGAAGCGGCCTCCACTTCGCACTTACTGCAGTGAATTCATCAAGAGTAACTTTTCATACTCCGACTAAATATTCTATGAATTTTATTAAGAGAAATTAATCTCATCCTCCTTTATAGGAAAGTATTGGTAAATCTATCAAGAGTGTTCCTACACACTCCAACCGAAATTGATGTATAGACTTATTAAGAGAATCCAACCGAGATCAGTCTTATTGATTTATAAAGAGAAAAAATATCAACTTATGCACATCTACTCACTCTCTAGGGAAAAGGTAAATTTTATAGATGTGCTTCACAATTGTAACTTTACTTTTTTTTCCCTTGGAACCCAAGATTTCATCATTAGGTAGGGTTTCCATGAAGTACAATCAATCTATAACAGGCTTTATTCCCATCCCATTAAAAGTTTGTACCAACAATTCCTTGTCTAACCCTTTAGACAATGGATCTGCTAAATTGAGTTTGGACTTCACATATTGAAGCGATATTATGCCATCCTCCAATAATCTTCTCACATAATTGTGTTTGAGACGAACTTGTCTTGACTTGCCATTTTAACAACCACTTGAAGTCTTGAATATAGTAGCTTTATTATCATAATATATAGTCAAAGGTGGTATTGGCTTACCCCATAATGGAATGTCTATCAGCATACTTCGCAGCTAATCAGTTTCTTCTCCAGCAGAAGACATAGCGATAAATTCTGACTCCATGGTTGAGTGAGTAGTACATGTCTTCTTCTTTGATCTCTAAGATATTGTTTCTCCGGCCAAAGTAAAAATCCAAGCAGTAATAGATTTAGAGTCATTCGGATCAGAATTCCAGGTAACATCACTGTTTCCTTCAAGAACTGGTAGAAAGGTAAAATAATGCAGGCCAACATTAATTGTACCCTTCAGATACCTTAAAACACAAATTAAGGCATTCCAATGTAACTCCAGGGCTGCCAATAAACTTGCTCAAAGTTCCTACCGCATAACCAATATCTGGCCTGGTATAATGCATGGCATACATAAGACTCCCAACAATTTGAGAATATGTCAATTGATCAAGATTATCACCAGAGTTTTGCACTAGTTTGAAGCTGGGATCAAATAGTATAGGAGCAGGCTTGTCGTCAAAATGACCAAACCTCTTTAGAATTTTCTCAATATAACTTGATTGAGTAAGAGTCAAACCATTTGCTGATCTTACAATTTTGATACCTAAAATTACATCAACTTCTCCATGGTCTTTCATTTCAGACAGAGAAGCAAGAAAATCTTTTATTTCTTTGACACTTTCAATATCAGTTCCAAAGATCAACATGTCATCTACATAAACACATATTATAACACCAGAATTTTCTTGAAATTTACTAAATATACAGATATCTCCACCATTGATTAAGTAGCCATTAGAAATCAAAACTTTTCTAAATTTATCGTGCCATTGTTTTGGAGCTTGTTTTAATCCATAAAGAGATTCAAGAAGCATACAAACTTTACGTTCTTGACCAAGATTGACAAAATCTTCTAATTATTTCATGTAGACTTTTTTATCTTAATCTCCATTTAGAAATACAGTCTTTACATCCATCTGATGAATCACAAGACCATGAATTACTGCTAAAGCAATCAGAAGACGAATAGAGGTCATCCAAGATACAGGTCCAAAAGTATTAAAATAATCAATATCTTTCAATTTTAGGAAATGAATAGAGGTCATTCGAGCAACGGGTGCACAAGTATCAAAATAATTAATATCTTTCAATTGAGTAAAACCTTTAGCTACCAAACGCGCTTTGTATTTATCTAAAGTACCATCAAATTTCATTTTCTTCCTAAAAATCCATCGGCAACCAATTGGTTACATCCAGGAGGAAGATTTGATAATATCTATGTATTATTGGACAGTATAGAATGTATTTCATCATCAATGTCTTCATCCCAAAATGGAGCATTATGTGGAGACATAGCTTCAGCATAACTTTCAAGATCCTTTTCAACCAAATAAGTTTAAAAATCAGGTCCAAAGTCTTTTGATTTCGCTGATCTTGAACTACATCTTGGTTGACTTTCTTCCAATGGCTCTACTATTTTCCTTTTAAAAGGAGAAATAGAAGAACTTGAATCTTGTTCAAAAGAATCCTTTTTCTTGAAAAATATATGCTCAAAAAAGTTAGCATGTAAAGATTTAATAATTGTGTGAGGACTTGATGTCTCAAGATTTAAAAATCTATAAGCCTTACTGGTTTGTGAATAACCAATAAATACACAATCTAGTCATCTATAGCCAATCTTGGTTAAATGTTGATCTGATAATCGAACATGAGCTAAGCAACCCCAAGCTTTAAAATAATTTATATTTGGTTTTTGATTATTCCAAAGTTCATATGGACATACATTATGATTCCTAGAAGTAATTCTATTCAAAATATGACATGCTAAAAGTAAGGCTTCAGTCCACAAATTTTCAGACATACCAAATCCATAAAGCATAGAATTAACCATTTCAATGAAAGTCCTATTTTTTTTCTGCTACACCATTTTGTTGTGGTGTATAGGATATGGTCAATTATTTTTCAATGCCTTTCTTTTCACAAAAATCAATAAAATTTGCCTTTAAGTACTCTCCACCTTTATCAGACCTAATTGGTTTAATTTTCAAACTCAATTTATTTTCCACTTCTTTTTTATATGTTTTGAAGGTCTCAAATGTTTCATCTTTTGTTTTCAATGAAAAGACATAAGTATATCTTGAGTAGTCATCAATAAAAGTGATAAAATACCTCTTTCCATGACGTGACAAACAATCCATCTCACAAATATCAGTGTGGATTAATTGTAAAAGTGTGAAAGTCCTTTCAACTGTCTTAAAGAACTTCTTTGTAATGTTGCATTTACTACAAGTAAGACACTTAGTAGTATGATTATTTCCACAATCTTTGATTAATCCATTATTCACCATAAATTGAATGGATCTAAAATTCACATGTCTGAGACGTTCATCCCATAGTCCAGACACTTCACTAGATAAGCAGAAATATTTTTATTTTCAATATTGAGTTTAAACATTCCATTTGCAACATAACCTTTTCCAACAAACATGCTATTTTTAGATAAAATAAACATATCTTCCTCAAAAACCATTTTAAAACCGTTCTTCAAAATAAGAATTCCTGATGCCAAGTTCTTTCAAATATCAGAAACATGTAATACATCCATCAATGTAACTATCTTTCTGGAAGTAAACTTCAGTTCAACAGTTCCTTTTCCCATAATTTTAGTACAAGAGGAGCTTCCCATATATACAATTTTACCGTCCCCCACGAATTAATAAGTCCTAAAAGAATTTCGATTACCTGATATATGATGAGTAGCGCCGGTATCTATCATGACCTGAGCCCAGGCCCTGGCCGTAACAAGCATCCCGAACAACAAAGGCATGGATGCCCTTCTCTGTTTGGTAATCATGCAAAAAATTCATGCAAGAAAAAAGATACAGAAAATAAATCATGATGGAACCATGGTCATACTCTGAGTTTAATTTGACAATAAATAAAGAAATCCAACAACATCTAGACAACAACTGAATCAGTCTGCAAAATCTCTACTACATACAAAAATAAAAACTGTCGGAAACTAGGACAAGGCCCCCAGTGGACCTGAAATAAAAATAAATGACAAAGTGTGAAAGATATAGGCCTTCCAAAATAAATAACGCTCACCACTACACACTTCACTTCTGTCTGAAAACTCTACGGCTTAAAAGGACCTCTAGACTGAGCCTCAGACCCTAAAAGGTAGGGGATCAACATAATTGTACTGGTACAACGAGTAAATCCAAAAATAAAATATATTTTTATACAGCATAGGTGAGAGCCTTTGTAAAAATAGTATTGCAGAAATCATTCGAAAATACATGGGCAAGATATTTGAGTTTCAACAATATTTTCACCCTATGTGGTTCAATTTTCCCCAACACGGTTGAGCTAGGTGGTACTCCCTACAATTTCACAGTTTTCACCAACTACCAGATCTTGATTGCCGCCAACACTGGAGTAATAGTAAGGGGAGGGCACGCAAGATCACAAAGCAGTGTGCCAAAGCCCTAAATAAAAATAACATGTCGTGGTAGGGCGCAAGATCATAAAGCAGGGCTCCAAACCATTGTCCAAAATTGGGATGACAAAATATTAGGCACACAAGATCACATAGCAAGGTGCCAAGGTCCCGTGTTGGCAAACAACGGTTTCTAGCATAGAGTCATCTAACTCGTGCTTTCTTCGGGTAATCACCTAATTCGCATAAACCTAATTTAAAAATCCATATAGAAATGCATGCATCTCACTCATAACATTCTTTTCTTGTTCTTTTAAGGGAAATTCACAAAGGAGTATCGTCATACCCCGACTTGCAAATCATTTACATCACATCATTCCACAGCCCTTCTTATTCAAAAAAAATATGTGTATGGCCACCAAAGATTTAACAAGTCACATTAGGGTTCTTATCATCAAAATCACATTAAACTCATTCAAATACACTCTTTTTATGAATCTTGAAAACATAGTGGCCATTCCATTTATTCTACTCATGCATAATGATTAAAGACACCTTTAAAACTCAAAAGTTTCTCATCATTCACAAATAATTCCCCGAAATTGGTTATACACAAATTTCATGATAAAAAAAAGGGGCTCTTAATTCATGCTCTCAAAAAAAACAATTCACAAATTAAATCATGCAAGGTTCATAAATTTCGTCATGGGGAGTGAAATCTCACAAGTTACATTCGTAAATCATATTTCGGATTCAAATCACATAAGCACAAGATTTATAAATCAAAATTATAGAAAACCCTATAACAATTTTATAATTCCATCAAATTGATTCCACAATGCATGCTCTTAAAACAATTTACCAAAACCTTTTTGATATACATACATTAATACCTTCAAAGCTTTTAAAAATTATAAAACCCATGCCCATGAGATTTAGAATAGCCCCACATACCTTAGTTTCGAAGAATTCGGAAAGAAGTTTCAAAAAGATTGGACCTTTAAGCTTGATTGCTCAAACCCTAGTTGTTTTCTCCTTTTGTATTCTTGAAGGATGAACTAGGGATCTTAGGAGAGTTTAGACGTTACTAATAATCCTAAATTTGTTTAAGGATAATTGGAGACGGTTTTGGAATATTAAAGGACTTAATTGCCCTTAAAATGACTTAAAAATGATGAATTTATGCCGTTGGGACATAAGTTCTGTGCCGTATTTCCCATCGCCTAAGCTAGGCTGGGCGGCACATTTCCCATCACCTAATTTAGGTTGGGCGGTGCCTCACCTATTTCCTAAGCTAGGTTAGGTGGCGCCTAACTTATGGTATAACCATTTCAGTGGACTTAGAAGATTTGTTAGGCGATGCACTCTACTTTACAAAGTCTTAACTTTTGGTTCAGCTATTGAATTTAGGCTAAATTGGTATCGTTGGGAAGATACTTCGCATACCTTTCATTTGATATATAGTAGGCCCTCTAATTCATTATATTCAAAAAGTTATAGTCGATGGAAGTTGACCCCAGTTGAAATATCCACTAAAACTTAATCGCTAGAAATGTTTTATACTCGTCTTAGACTTAGGGGATGTTTGAGACCTCAATCCATATTCAAAGGTATTCCTATACTATAGGATTAATAAACACACATATATTAACAAGGAATCATTTATTTTGGGTCTATACGCATAGGAACGACGGTCTTAATTCTAGCCTGAGAGTACGGGGTGTTACATTATCTCCCTCTAGGATCATTCATCCTCTAATGATGGGTAGGGATTTCGTGAAGCTCTAAAAGTGTAGAATAAAGAATGTAATAAAGGGGTTTCATGATAACCCATAGGGAAACAGGTAAGCATGAAACATAATATAACGAAACATTACGTCGGCATGATATTGGCATGTGTTTTATGGAACATGATCAAAACATTGTAAGAAATAACTTTTCCTAAGAGTCCTCGCCATGATTAATATTGGTACAAGAGATGAGATACACTTCTCGCGGGACATATGAACATTAGCATACTCGATCTTACAAGCTACAATGAAAAGACTTAAACTTAGCAATACTACTTGTCTATACCCCAACATTAATCAAAATACTTCATCATGTCTAACTTACAATTCTTCTGTAACACGTCTAACCACAATAATTTGTATCCCATCATATAATACTTCTACGTTAAAGCCTAAATCGGAGGAAGAAGGTGCTAATTTAAACTACGGGACCCTGTACTCTATAGCATATTAAGAAATCATCTCACCCCATCACTATAATCGAACAACCTCAATTCTTAATTCAAAGAATACTAACCATATGGAACAATAGTTTGTGTTTTCATCAATCACTTAATTTCACCCTACCACTACCACACCCCACTTTATGGACATCTCTACTAAAACCTGCAAATTCAATCATTTTCACCAAGATTCTCACCATATACTTCCCTCCTACCTATTTCACGTAAAGAATATTCATCTCCATCCTTCCCTTGCTCTTTTAACCTTAGCTCAAGAAATCACATCAAAATTTTCACATACAATGACATCTACTCCCCCACCTAACACACTTCTACGCTTCCATAACCACCATCATATTAGCATAAAGAGGGTCATTAAAGGACCTAAGCAAGAGCATCATGAAAGGGAGTAACACTATTCGATTATAACATATACTTATTGCCATACTCAAGGTGGGACATGAGTTGAAGATACAGTATAATCACAGAGTGTTTCATATATCAAGTGTTCGAATCAAAAGTGGAGAGTCATTCTGGCATAAAATCAACATAGCACGAGTTCTTAGGACAACCACAATGAGAAACATGAGAGCTTACATTATGAGTCTTATAACATGAGTGTGGAATTCATGAAGTTAAAGATTTAGGCAAGGACTTCTACTTGAAGCTATTGCTTGTCATTTTCAGAACTGAAATAGTCATGAGTTCGCACAAATTTATCATTTTTGCTAATCCTAACATAAAATGAATTATTAACATACGAAAACATAGTTCCTTAGAACCAATCATGATTTGTGACACATATTTATTGTTCATGAGCAACATAACATAGAGCTTGGATACTTAGAATATTGGATCATCGAGGGACATTATTTCTTCTAGTTTAGAAGTTAGGACATTTCATAAGTTACATAGAGTGCTCAAACCTTAGACATAGGGAGGGCTTGGATACATAATGTAAGGCATTAGTAGAGTGACCTCGTAGAATGAGTAGCAGGAGTTTGGTTGAATTGTAATAGATTTATCATTAATCTTACTTGTAACATGACACCATAAGAAAACTTGAGAACTACTTTAACTCATCATCTCCCCCTTAGATCAAAGTCATAATCCTAGACTTGCAGACATAATCTCTCATCAAATATATATATCCACAACTCTCAACACAAGAGATATACCACCATAATATTACCTCTATTCTCTCCCTGATAAACTATACTCTATAAGTCTTGTTTTCCAGAAATACTATTCTTACTTTCACAAGTCTCTACAGTCATCCCCCTACAACCCATACTCACGTAAATGAGATGCGCCAACCATTCGAGGAACATGGAGACTAGTTGAAGTACTGAGCCTCCTGATATCCACAAACCTAAACACAAAGGGGCACCAACACATAAATGAACACAAACTCCTCTCCATAGATTTTTTTTTTACAAGGACAGTAAATTTATTCTAGAACATCCCCTTTGGGTACACTAATCCTAACATCCACCAAAACCCAAAGTCATCTATTTATGTCTAACGTTATCATGGGCATAGACAACTACACTTCTAGGGACACAACACTTTATCTTCAACTCCTTAGAATACTTAGCATTACTCCTCTAATCACATAACTTGCATCTTAACAAAATTTGTAAAACTATACCAAAGGCACATAAAACCCACTCATATTTTCTCAATTAAACTCCAAATAATGCTATACAACAAATCCCCAAACCTCTCCATACCACAATTTCAAGAACACAAACTAGGTATGCAAAACACTTATACACATAAATGTTAAACTTTCCCTTTTTAAGAATACTCTAAAGGCATTGCTTTCCAAGAATGCTACTCTTAATTTTTGCTATCCTCTATCATCAACAACTTACAACTCACAATATCATGAGTATACATAACCTCACTCCTTATCACATAAAAATCCACCACTTAACCTTCTAACATTAGACCGTTAATCACTTAACTTATATCATAAAATCTTACCTAACGCCATACTACAAAGGGGTGCAACTCATTCTTATATACTTATGCCCTTATCCACTTAATGACTCACCCACCATTCATCATTTTAACACTAGTCCTCATATATATATACCTCAAAATTATCACTTAACTCTTCATAAATTATCAGCCTAAGCTCTTTCACAAATCACATCAAGTCTATTAATTCATTCCAACAAAACATCCATCATTAATCTTAAGCTACTACTCTTACCACCATATTCTACATCTAAAATTCAAGCCTATAGTCCAGCATCAATCATCTACCACCAATGAAGAGTGAAACATAATATACTAGTCCATCAAATTGGGAAATCAACTCAAAATACTCATTTTATTTAACTACTAACTATAATCGCAATCCCTCTATGACATCACTATTGCATCTCAAAATTGTAACACCCCGAATCTGGTATCCAAAATATTACACGATGATCATGACCCCAAAGGACCACCATGACTGATATTTGTACCTAAACACTGTAAAAAATATTGTATAATACAGAAATAAAGGCTTAAACGCCATAAGGTTCAAAACTGGAACGTAACTGATAAACCATAACATCTGGCTGGGGCATGAAATACCTAATATAACTAAAATATATTGTCTGAACATGATAGTCTAAAAAGCCGCTAACTGCTTGCATAAGGAGTTGAGGGGACATATCCCCAACTAACTCCATCTACTAAAAGCTAAACTGAATTAATGAAATAACTCATAATATCGTCCTCGAATGATGAGGACTCACTGCTTAATCTGGAAACTACAGATGCTCCGGAGCTCGTGCTTTTGAACCTATAGTATAAGACACCATAGCATAAATACATCAGTACATTTGAATATACTGGTATGCTTGTGAGCTAGGCTGAATGCAAAGGGTACATATGCATGAACTGAATTAACTAACTATATAACATGAATGTGAGAATAAATGTATGGACACATAATAACTGTAACTGAGTTCGTGATAACATGATTACTGAACCTAAGTACTGATAGCATAAGATACTGATAATTTTATAACTGAAATAACTAATACTGAGCGACTGTATTTGATAGTCTAGGTTTTGATGGAACAAGATAATTTTCATATTGTTCTGAGTTGACTTTTGTAATACCCCACAAAGTTCCCTTATAGTTTAAACCTTGAATGTGTGTCGAATAAAATGTAATTCTAGTCCTAAGAGATTAAGAAAGGACTCTCTAATTTATTAGCTTTCAAATGATGTCAATTTTGTCAAAATTCGATATCGGAGTGAGAAGTTATGGTTATTTTCCTAAGCATTGTCGGATCGCCCAGGTTTGACGGTCGATCCGACGGACCATTAAGTCTTTGATGGATCGTCGATCATCCCATCAAACCGAGGTAGTGACTCCTTTTTCTAGCTATCATGCGATGGCTAAAATGGTGAACCACCAAAAATTTGATGGACCATCACGGTGAGCGTCAAGTGGAGGCAGTATGGCCTCATCCTAGCCTTCGTGCGACGGATAATCTGGCGGACCATCAAATTTTTGATAGACCATCATTCCGACCATCGCATTGAGGAAGTGTGTTCCATTTTTAGCCCTCGAGCAACGGACGATCTGTTGGACCATCAAACTTCTGACAGACCGTCATTTCAACTGTCGTAGACCCCGATCAACACTTTTTAACTTATTTTTAAAAGGGTATTTCGGTCCTTTCTACTCCTTTAAACCCTTATATATATTCTAGATGAACCAAATGGACTCATTTGCCTATCTCTAACACTTAAGGGCCAGGGTTTTCTCCTTCAAATCATACCAAAGCAAGAATTCTTTACTACAAAATCTAATAACTCACCAAAGATTGTGCTAGTGAGTTAAGAATTGAATCTCCCAAGTTTAAATACTTCAGGAACCCTCTCCCAAGAGTAAGAAGAGGAAGTTTAGAGGAAACTTGTTCATCCAATCTCCTAATCTAAGGTATGAGCGGTTTTGAACAAGGGTAACCCTTTTATCCTTGTGCCCAAAAGGAATATTTACATTATGATTTTCCTGAAATCTATGAGGTTTTACATGAAATTGAATTGGGGGTTTTCACCCATTATTATTGAATGCATTATCTTGATATTCCCCATGAATTAAGAGTCAAATGGCATGATTTTTTGCATGTTTTCTTATGAAATTACAGTTGGGTATAAACCCCATGATTTTACTCCATGAGAAGTAAATATTTGCAATGTTTGAGATATTGAAGCATATGACTAAATTGAGACTTGAGATAAATTTCTGAAATTCCTAGATTTCCATATGATTTATGAATCTAAATGCTATATATTATGCTTTTTATGAGCTTTAACTTGATATTGAACTATGGGTAAGAAAGCCCTATTTGAGACTTGTGAGATTATGAACTCTTGTGCTATAAGCCCCCATGATTTGAGTATTTTGAGATGATTGAGAAATGAATTGACCTAATGGTCCTTGAGCTTTAACACCCACTTCACTATATGAGATTATTGATTTGATTATTGGTTTTATGGTGAACCATGAGATTATTCTAGAAGTGGATTTTTATGAGATGAGAGAAGATAATCTAAAGGGAGTAGCATTTAGCACCGAGTAGGTAAGTCACTACGGTTTCTTACCCCAAAACTATATGCCATCATAGGTTGGGCCTGAGGTTGAGTTTATGATGATTATGATTGGGCTCGAGGCCGAGTTTTGTTTAGTGATCACCAGACCTAGGTTATACTCCCTGGCAAGAGTATTACGCTCCTTCCCAATGTGGGGTTTCTTTCTTAGGAGAACAAAATGGTGGACTCAATGTAGCTCGCATGGTTTATGTCAGTTACGAGAACCTCCCTTGTTCTTTTAAACTTGAAATCAGCTACTCCTTTGCAAACTAAGGTATTTTCCCTCCTATGAACTATTTTCACTAAACTAGATTATTTTGCCTTAAGATAGATGATTTCTCCTAAAGCTTGAAATAACATATTTTCCTAACTTGCATGATATGCCTCTACGTATATTCTAAAATCTCATGAGGTCATATTTCTAGTATTTGAGTTCAAAGAGATGAAAATCTTGAACATTAAATGTTGATTTACCCACCATCCTATATGCATGAGTTAATGGTACTTTCTAAAGCCTTTTTTGCCTTGAGTATTGAGAATAAGAGAAGATTTTTGGTTTTGAGGTTGAAGAATGATAACTTATGAGATTTGTGTAATATGCCTCATCTTATATGATTTATGAACTTTATATTTCATACTTATTCAAGCCATGTGAGTCATCTCATATTGTATACATGATTTGAATAAAGAAAATTGATACTTTTTTATATATATGCATTCACCCCCACATACTCAGTACATTCCCAAGTGTTGATCCACATATATGTCTATGTGCTATATTGTCTCATAATGTAGGTTCAGGTGCTCAGTCCCAGCCTCGCCCGTGATCTCTGAGTACCTTGCGTACATTTCCTACAGTGGTGAGTCCTCTTAGTTCGAGGACCGATCTTTAGATATTCTAGGGAATGAAATACTATGCTGTTACTTGTAGTTCATCCCAAGTAGGTTGGGGAACTGTCCCATCGGCTCTTTAGATTATGGATTTGTTGAGGCTTTGTTAGACTATTTGGTAGATTGTGGTTTTGTTGGAATTTCTTTATCATGACGATTTAGACCGAGTACCCCTTCTTTCCTTTATTTTCTTCTATGAACATGGATATGCTAGTGTTTAAATTCAAGTTATTAGAAGAAACCGGCTCTATGGGTTAGCTTGGGGCTACTTATAGCCCTAGGCACCATGTGACATCCCGGGAAGTAATTTTAGGTCATTACAAAGTGGTATCAGAGCTAGGTTTCTAAGGAGTCCTAAGGAGTCTGACAAGTCGCGTTAAGTAGAGTCTTGCTCATCAGTGTGTAGCACGCCACATCTATGGGCAGGAGGCTATGAGATATTTTTGGAAAATTTGTGTTTTTTTTAGATTCTATCGTGCCTCTGATTGTCTCCTCCTTATCTAATGATCTGTGCTTCTTTATCTTTAGAAAATACCTCTTCAATGGGTGAATGTTCATGGGAACAATAATGAGCATCCCCCACCCATTGATCCTTTTAATGAGATGATGTCCCACGCTGAATTTAGGGTGGACTTTCAAGCATGGCCCAAGTGGTCACTGCTAATGTTTGGGCCAATAACTAGGCCCCAACTGCTAATCAGTAGGGAGGTGATATAGCCACGGCTAGAATTCATGACTTTCTATGAATGAACCCACCTGAGTTCTATGGGTCAGGAACTAATGAGGAACCACAGCTGTACTTGGAGGAGGTAAGGAAGATCTCTGACGTGATGCATGTCTTGGAAGAAGAAAGTGTTGAATTGGTGTCTTACAGACTGAAGGACATTACTTATGATTGGGTTGCATCATGGAGAAAGGGTAGAGATAAAGATGTCGCTTTTGTGACTTCATATACATTCTAAGATACATTCTTAGACCGATTATTTCCATTTGAGATAAGGGACACCAAGATTGAGGATTTTATGAACTTGAGGCAGAGTTCCATGACTGTTAAGGAGTACTTCTTGAAGTTCAGTCAGTTGGTCAAGTACGCTCCTGATTTGATCTCCAACACTCAGGCTTGTATGAGTAAGTTTGTGACCTGTGTTTCTGAATTAGTGCTAAAGGAATGTAGGATAGTAATGTTTAATAGGGATATGGATCTAGATAGGTTGATGATTCATACCCAACAGATAGAGGCAAATAAACTTAGGGAGAGATAAAGGATGAGGGGTATCAAGAAGGCGAGATCTAATCAGTATGATTTTAGCTAGCTTAGGTTCTATGAAGGGAACCGCCCTCAGTTTCAGAGACATCCATCTACTCTAGTGCCTTCATCAGCTAGCACTCCCACACCTAGAGGCAGGCCGAAGTAAGGAGGTAGGCCTTTCATGTCTGGATAGCAGAATAATATTGGTAACCAACCCCATTATCCTCCTTGTAGTAAATATGGTAGGAATCATCCTGGGAAGTTTTTGGTGATGCGAGGGGTTGTTTTGGTTGTAGAAAATATGGCCATAGACTTAGAGATTACCCCCATGCCAGATAGGGAAACAAAGATGCTCGACCTCTAGCATAGGCTACTAGTGCACCAGCTCGTGTACCTCGTCCCACCCCTGTTCAGGGCGCTTCTTCTAGCACTGTTGGCATTCAGCACCAAAATAGATTTTATGCTTTTCCAACCCATCGGGAGCAGGAGGACTCCCCTAATGGTGTTACTGGTATGCTTTGATTCTTTTATCTTGATATTTATGTGTTGTTGGACCCCGGGTCAAATCTCTCTTATGTGACCTTACTTGTGGCTGTGAATTTTAAAAGGGGTCCCAAAAGGATTCCTGAGCCTTTCCTAGTTTCTACACCAGTCGGATAGCCAGTTGTTGGTAATAAGTGTATAGAGCCTGTCACTATGCTTCATAGAGTCATACTTGTGGACTTGATAGAGTTAGACATGGTAGATTTTGACCTTATTCTGGGTATGGATTGGCTTTATTCTTGCTATGTATCTATATATTGTCGTACTTATGTAGTTAAATTTTAGTTTCAAGGCAAACCAGTGTTTAAGTGGTCCGAGAGTTCGGTATCTCCCAAAAGTCATTGGGTCTCTTGCATCAAAGCTAGAAATCTAATATGCAAAGGTTACATCTATCACCTAGTTAGAGTCAAACACACTCAGTCTGAAACTCTAACTATTCAGTCAGTCGATGTTGTTAATAAGTTCCCAAATATCTTTTCAAAAGATCTCCCAGGGGTAACTCTTAATAGAGAGATAGAGTTCAGAGTTGATCTTCTTTCCGACACTCGGCCTATTTTTATCCCCTTATACCGTATGGCACCTACCGAGCTCAAGGAGCTGAAAAAAGCAACTCAAAGATCTTTTAGATAAAGGTTTCACTAGGCCCAGCATTTCTCCTTGGGGCACACCTATTTTATTCATGCGAAAGAAGGATAGATCCTTGCATATGTGTATTGACTACCGTCAACTGAACAAGGTCACAATCCAAAATAGGTATCCTCTTCCAAGAATTGATGACCTGTTTGATCAGTTGCAAGGTGCAAGTTATTTTTCCAAGATAGACCTTAGATCCGGCTATCATCAACTTAAGGTCAGAAAGTGTGAAATTCCAAAGACAGCCTTTCAAACCCACTATGGCCACTTTGAGTTCCAAGTTATGTCCTTCAGGCTAACTAATGCCCCAGTTACTTTCATGGACCTTATGAATTGAGTGTTCAAGCAATATCTTGATATGCTCATCATTGTCTTCATAGATGACATCCTTGTGTACTCCCGTGATGAGAATGGCCATGCACAGCACCTTAGAATTGTCTTACAAACTCTTAGAGACCATCAGTTATTCGCCAAATTCAGTAAGTATGAATTTTGGCTAAGGTCTGTAGCCTTTCTGGGCCATGTTGTTTCAGCCGAGGGTATTAGAGTTGATCCCCAAAAGATCGAAGATGTTAGAAATTGGCCTAGACCTATCTCCCCATCTGATATTAGGAGTTTCTTGGGTCTAGCTGGATATTACCATCATTTTGTTGAGGGTTTTTCTTCCCTTGCATCTCCTATGACTCGGTTAACCCAAAAGAATGTTAAATTCTGGCAGTTCGAGTCTTGTGAGAAGATTTTTCAGTAGCTGAACACTCGGCTCACTTCAGCCCCTATGTTGACTTTGCCTAATAGTTCTAATGGTTTTGTGGTATATTGTGATGCCTCTGGAATTGGTTTGGGATGTTTGTTGATGTAGAGAGATAAGGTTATAGCCTATGCCTCTAGACAGTTGAAACCGCATAAAAAAAATTACCCGACCCATGACCTTGAGGTAGCTACTGTGGTCTTTCCTTTGAAAATTTGGAGACACTATCTTAATGGTGTCCATGTGGATATGTTTACTGATCATAAGAGCCTGCAGTATGTGTTCAGCTAGAAGGAGTTGAATCTTAGGCAGAGAAGATGGTTGGAGTTATTGAAAGATTATGATATGAGTGTGTTGTATCACATGGGCAAGGACAATATAGTGGTGGACGCCCTTATCAGATTGTCCATAGGTAGTATTGTGCATATAGGGGAAGGTAAAAGAGAGCTGGCTCATAATATTCATTGTTTAGCCAGGTTGGGAGTTAGATTTCTTGATCTAGCGGAGGGGAGTATGTTGGTGCAGAGTAGTTCTGAATCCTCTTTAGTCTCAGAAGTGAAGGAGAAGCAGGATAGGGATCCTAGTTTGGTCAAACTGAAGGATTCAGTTAAGGACCAAAGGGTCAAGGTTTGCTCCCAGGGCGGAGATGGTGTGTTGAGATTGCATGGTAGGTTGTGTGTCCCATGTGTTTATAATTTGAGACAGAGGATTTTGGCTGAAGCACATGGCGTGCGTTATTCCATTCATCCCTGCACTACAAAGATATACCACGACTTGCGGGAAATCTATAGGTGAAATGGTATAACGAAGGACATAGCCGAGTTTGTAGCAAGGTGTGCAACGTGTCAACAGGTTAAGGTAGAGCACCAAAGACCTAGTGACATGATAGAAAAGTTTAGTATACCCACTTGGAAGTGGGAAGAGGTGAATATGGACTTTGTGACTGGATTGCCTCTTTTGTATCATCATCATGACTCTATTTGGGTTGTTGTGGATAGGTTGACAAACTCCGCACATTTCTTGCCCGTGCATACTTCTTATACTATTGAGGATTATGCTAGATTGTATATTCGGGTGTTGGTCAGGCTGCATAGAGTCCCCTTGTCTATGATTTTGGATAGCGGTACTCAGTTTACTTCTTAGTTTTGGAAGGCGTTTCAGCAGGGTCTTGGTACCCAAGTTCTCTTGAGTTTCGCATTTCACCCACAGACAGATGGTCAGGCTGAGAGGACCATTCAGACCCTGGAGGATATGTTGAGGGTGTGTGCTCTTGATTTCAAAGGTAGTTGGGATGAGCATTTGCAATTGATTGAGTTTGCCTATAATAATAGTTTCCATGCAAGCATTGAGATGGCACCATTTGAGGCCTTGTATGGTAGGAGGAGTGGATCGCCCGTGGGTTGGTTTGAAGTGGGTGAGGCAGCCGCGATTAGACCTGATGTAATGTTTAAAGCTATAGAGAAATTTAAGTGATTAGAGAAAGGTTGTAGATGGATCAAAGTCGACAAAAGTCTTATGCCGATGTGAGTAGGAGAGATCTTGAGTTTGAGGTGGGTGATTGGGAGTACATGAAGATTTCGCCCATGAAAGGGGTGAAAAGATTTGGTAAAAAGGGAAGTTGTATCCTTGTTATGTTGGCCTTTATAGAGTCTTGAGCCATGTTGTCATGGTAGCATATGAGTTTGAGTTGCCCTCAGAGTTGTCCGTCGTTCACCCTGTCTTTCATGTCTCCATGCTCAAGAAGCATATTGGTGATTCTATTATGGTTGATCCTTCAGAGAGTGTCAATATTTAGGGTAGTCTTTTCTTCGATGAGATTCCCATAGAGATCCTACATTTTCAGATCCGTAGACTCAGGAACAAATAAGTTCCCTTGGTTAAGGTTTTATGGCAGAAGCAATCTGTGTAGGGTGCTACTTGGGAGGTAGAAACAGACATGCGAGCCAAATACCCGCACCTCTTTTCTACAAGTTTAGATCAATCCAAAGGTACTATTCTTCTTTAATTCATCCCTTCTTATCTAAAGTTTAGATATGCATCCATCCTTGTATGAGTTCTTGCAATATCCAGAGTGGTCATGAGTTTAGAAAAATATAGAACCGTTTAGTAATTGTTTCAACTATGTATACTCTATTTTTCCTGTACCCTATCCTACCTAGCGACACTCGAGGATGAATGTTCCCAAGAGGGAGATATTGTAAGACCCTGCAAAATTCCCTTGTAGTTTGAACCTTGGATGTGTGTCAAATGAAGTGTAATTCCAGCCCTAAGAGATTGAGAAAGGACTCCCTAATTGATTACTATTTCAGCCTTGTGGAATTTTCCTAAAAATAAGTTCCTAGTGTGTGGGAAATTGAGTTAGCTTTCCAACGATACCAATTTCATCAAAATCTGGTATCGGGGTGAGAAGTTATGGCCGTTTTCCTAAGCGTTGATAGAATCGCCCAGTTTTGACGGTTGATCCGAAGGACCGTCAAGTCTTCGATGGACCATTGATCATCCCGTCAAACCAAGGAAGTGACTCCTTTTTCTAGACATCGTACGACAACTAAAATGGTGAACTGCCAAAAATTAGATGGACCATCGCGGTAACCGTCAAGTGAAGGCAGTATGGCCTCATCTTGGCCCTCGGGTGACGGACGATCTGGTGGACCGTCAAAATTTCAACGGACCGTCATTCCAACTGTGGCATTAAGGTAGTATGTTCTATTTTTGGCCCTCAAGCGGTGGATGATCTGGCGGACCGTCAAACATCCACAGACCATCATTTCGACCGTCGCAGACCCCGATCAATAATTTTTAACTCATTTTTAAAAGGGTATTTCGGTCCTTCCTACTCCTTTAAATCTTTATATATATTCTAGATGAACCAGCTGGAGTCATTTGCTCATCTCTAACACTTAAGGGCTAGGGTTTTCTCCTCCAAATCATATCAAAGCAAGAATTCTTCCCCAAGAAATCTAAGAACTCACCAAAGACTGTACTAGTGAGTTGAGAATTGAATCTCCCAAGTTCAAAGACTTCAAGAATCCTCTCCCAAGAGTAAGAAGAGTAATTTTAGAGGAAACTTGTTCATTCAATATCCTAATCTAAGGTATGTGGGGTTTTGAACAAGGGTAACCCTTTCACCCTTGTTCCCAAAAGGCTTATTTACATCATGATTTTCCTGAAATCTATGAGGTTTTACATGAAATTGAATTGGGGTTTTTCACCCATTATTATTGAATGGATTATCTTGATATTCTCCATGAATTAAGAGTCAAATGGCATGATTTTTTGCATATTTTCTTGAGAAATTACAGTTGGGTATAAACCCCATGATTTTACTCCATCAGAAGTTAATATTTGCAATGTTTGAGATATTGAAGCATATGACTAAATTGAGACTTGAGATAAATTGCTGAAATTCCTGGATTATCATATGATTTATGAATCTATATGCTATATATTATGCTTTTGATAAGCTTTAATTTGATATTGAACTATGGGTTAGAAAGCCCTATTTGGGACTTGTGCCTTTATGAACTCTTATGCTATAAGACACCATGATTTGAGTATTTTGAGATGATTGAGAAATGAATTGACCTAATGGTCCTTGAATTTTGAAACCCACTTCATTATATGAGATTATCGATTTGATCATTGGGTTTGTGGTGAACCATGAGATTATTCTAAAAGTGGATTCTTATGAGATGAGTGCAAACAATCTAAAGGGAGTAGTATTTATTACCGAGCGGATAAGTCACTACGGTTTATTACCCCAAAAATACATGCCACCGTAGGATGGGCCTAAGGCCGAGTTTCTAATGATTATGAATTGGCCCTGGGCCGAGTTTAGTTTAGTGATCACTAGACCTAGGTGATACTCCCTGGCAAGAGTATGATGCTCCTCCCTAATGTGGGGTCTCTTCCTTAGGAGGACAAAACGTTGGACTCCATGTAGCTTGCATGGTTTATGTCGGTTACGAGAACCTCCCTGCCCTTTTAAACTTAAAATCAGCTACTCCTTTGCAAACTAAGGTATTTTCCCTCCTATGAACTATTTTCCCTAAACTAAAGTACTTTTTCTTGAGATAGATGATTTCTGCTAAAGCTTGAAATGAGATATTTTCCTAACTTGAAATGAGATATTTTCCTAACTTGCATGATATGCCTCTACGTATGTTGTAAAATCTCATGAGGTTGTATTTCTAGTAATTGAGTTTGAAGAGATATAAAATCTTGAACATTAAAAGTTGTTTTACCCACCATCCCATATGTATAGTTAATAGTACTGTCTAAAGCCCTTTTTGTTTTAAGTATTGAGAATAAGAGAAGATTTCGGATTTTGAGCTTGAAGAATGATGGCTCATGAGATTTGTGTAATATACCTCATGTTATATGATTTATGAACTTTATATTTCATACTTATTCAAGCCATATGAGTCATCTCATATTGAAATTATGATTTGAATGAATAAAATTGATATTGTTTTATATGCATGCATTCACACTCACATACTCAGTACATTCCCATGTACTGATCCACATATATGTCTATGTGCTACATTGTCTCATAATGTAGGTTCAGGTGCTCCGTCCCAGCCTTCCCCATGATCTCCGAGTACTTCACGTACATTTCCTACAGTGGTGATTCCTCTTGGTTTGAGGACCGATCTTTAGATATTGCAGGGACTAAAAGACTATGTTGTTACCTACAGTTCATCCTGAGTCTGTTAGGGGACTGTCCCATCGGTTCTCTAGATTTTGGGTTTGTAGAGGCTTTGTCAGACTATTTGGTAGATTGTGGTTTTGTTGGGATATATTTATCATGACCATTTGGACTGAGTACCCCTTCTTTCATTTATTCCCTTTTATGAACATGGATGTGCTAGTGGTTAAATTTAAATTTTCTCCTTTAATTAAGGGTTATCAGCAGGAACCGGCTCTATGGGTTAGCTTGGGGCTACTTATAGCCCTAGGGTCCATGTGACATCCTGGGAGGCGATTTCGGGTCGTTACTACTATATCTGACAGTCCTGAATATTGTAGAACTATCTAAGTTCTATTACTTAAACTGACACTAAGACTGTGGGAAGTAGTCATCTAACCGACATGCCCCAAATAACGCATTATAGCTGAGTTGGAGTCCAATTTGTAACCCCAATTGGAAGGGTGTCAATATCGCTCCAACGGTTACGACAAGTTGTGAGTGACCCTCATCTGATAGTTTTCCCAAAAGAGAATGGTGGGACCCTCATCTGACATTGTTTTTCCACCTCATCAACCCTCATCTGATAGTTTTCATATCTCAACTTATGCTGGCTATATAGTTCTTGAACGCAAGGATGATTTCTCAGAATCACACCCTAATCTGACAGTGTGTGTTCCCATCCTTGGGTTCACTCGGTGCTAATTCCTACTCCTATCTGAATAGACACTGAATATGATTAACTGAATGGGACTACGCTAAATTCATGGAGTTCCGTTAACTGATGGAATTCTATTGAGATTACTGAATTACTAAGCTTCCTTGAGTCACATAACTGACTAAGTTCTATGGATCATGGATTGATTGAGGATATCGTGAATCATGTCACTGACTCTAGGCACACAGCTATATTTTTCGCGTACAAGTACCCCTAGGACTCGATAGAAAGAAACTGACAAAGCATGACTTTCTTTAATACAGGACCAACATCAACAATACATATTCCATTAGCTAAGGAATTTCATCAAACACTTGATATACATAACTTGTACATGAATGGGGATTTCATATTATCATACTAGTGTGGCACTTTTCCATCACATAGGCATTTAATCAAATATATGGGGAGCATGCTTTGGTTATACAATTATCAACACATCTAATATTCATAGATACATAAACCAACTTGTAAATTGAAGGGTTTATCATGAATATCATGTAAATCATCACATATTAGAATCAATTCTTGTAAATAAATAGTCTATAACATGGAACGAAACCAACCAACAACATGAACATCAATTTTTCTTTTCAATCAAATCATGAACATTCATAAATATACAAATCTTGGATTTTGAAAAGAGATTCTTGAGCTTCATGGGTGAAAGACACCCATGAATCAACACATGACATACCTTAGAATATAACTCCATAAAGATCCTTAGAGAGATTCTTGATCCTTGCCCTTGAATTTTTAAGATTAGGGTTTCTTGGCCTTGAGAGTGTATTAAGAAATTGAGAAAAAATAGAGTGAATAATGATATCCTTAGGTTATGTAGGGTTAAACTTCATGTTTAAGGCTGAACTAAAATCATGAGAAAATACCTATTTAACCCTAGACGCATCTTTTAAATTTTGTGAAAAATTTCCCGACATGAACCCCTGGCGCGACGGGGTGCTATCGTGCCGTGTCACTGGAATTCGACAACTGAGAAATTGGAGGATGGCGCGACACGGGGTCATCACGGAGCTTCACTGGATTTTGACAATTGGGATTTGAGAGCCCTCCGCGACATGGTGAAATCGTGGAGTCTTACTGGAAACTGACAAATGTCATTTTATCTTATGGCGCGACGCGCCACTGACTGAGATAACAGTGTTTTACAACTGAAACTTTAAATCCATAACTTCTTAATCGCTTGTCAGATTTAGGCAAATCTGGTATCGATGGAAAGCTTATTGAATTTTACACAAAAAAGGTGAAAATCTTGAAAATTCCCCATGGAATAAACATCATTCAATTTAGAACCAATACTTGACATTCTTGGGACAAAATTAGTTAGGAAACTTTGGGTATTATAATATCTCCCCCTTGGGAACATTCGTCCTTGAATACGACTGACTGAGATGGGAGAAATGATGAGTTGAAGTATATAGTAAACATGAACAACTGAAACATGAATCACATTTCTGAGATTTATACTGAGCATGGATATCCGATGCATGATTTCACGACTTAACTAACTCATGAACACATGACTGAGATTTTTGATAACTGAGTTTCCCACTTGGAGAATTCATGTCTGATGCATGAACACATGACTAATCTGATGCATTAACATATGATTGAATATGCAATGGTACTTAGTACCAAGTTTATAATAGAATTCTAAACTTGAAATTGATACCAAGTTTGTAACTGAAATCAGTACATGAAAACTGAAAAGCTTAGGGAGAACTGTTACCTTGATCTTGATCTGAGTTAGCGGGGAAAAGGTAAGGATACTTAGTATGTATGTCTTATTTTGCTTCCCAAGTAGCTCCCTCAACGGACTGATTCCGCCAAAGAATTTTGACTAGAGAGACTTCTTTGTTCCTCAGTCTGCGAGTCTGATAGTCAAGAATTTTGACCGGAATCTCTTCATAAAAGAGGTTGTTCTAAACATCTATACTCTGAATAGGGACTACAACTGTTGGGTAACCTATGTACTTCTTGAGGAAAGAGACATGGAAGACTGGATAAACTGATGCTAGATCTGAAGGCAATTTAAGCTCATAAGCTACTTTGTTGAAGTGACTGAGAATTTTGAAGGGACCGACATATCGGGGACAGAGCTTTCCCTTTTTGCCGAATCTCTTCACTCCCTTCTTGGAAGATATCTTTAGATAAACATAGTCAACAATCTCGAACTCGAGATCCTTTCTGCACACATCTGCATAAGACTTCTGTCGGCTCTGAGCAGCCCGGAGTCTTTCTCTAATCAACTGGATTTTTTCTAAGGCATCGAATACTAAGTCAGGCCCTATAACTGAGGCCTCATTAACTTTGAACCAACCGACTGGAGATCTGCACCTCCTACCATAGAGAGCTTTGATAGAGCTATTTTAATACTGGAATGATATTTGTTGTATGAAAACTCAATCAAAGGCAAGTGGGCATCCCAACTACCCTTGAAATCAATTGCGCATGCTCGCAGCATAGATTCTAAAGTTTGAATGGTCCTTTCTTCTTGACCATATATCTGAGTGTGGAAGGCTGTAATGAGATAAACTTGGGTACCATTCGCCTTTTGGAAGACTTTCTAAAAGGAGTCTTTCTCTGATCAACTGGACTTTTCTAAGGCATTGAATATTAAGTCATGCCCTATAACTGAGGCCTCACAAACTTTGAACCAACCGACTGGAGATCTACACCTCCTACCATAGAGAGCTTCGATGGAGCCATTTTAATACTGGAATTATAGTTGTTGTTGTATGAAAACTCAATCAAAGGCAAGTGGTCATCCCAACTACCCTTGAAATCAATTTCACACGCTCGCAGTATAGCTTCTAAAGTTTGAATGGTCCTTTCTTCTTGACCATCTGTTTGAGGATGGAAGGCTATACTGAGATGAACTTAGGTACCAATCCCCTTTTGTAACACTTTCAAAAAGTGAGAGGTAAACTAGGTACCTCTGCCTGAGATAATAGATAGTGGAACACCATGCAATCTAACCAACTCTCTGATATAGAGTTTGGCATAATCCGCGGCTAAATATGAGGTATGAACTGGAAGAAAATGAGCTGATTTGGTCATCCTATCTACAATGACCCAAACTTAATCATGTTGATGACGATTATAAGGAAAACCCGTCACGAAGTCCATGTTTACTTTTTCCCACTTCCAAGTAGAAATAATAAACTCTTGCATGGACCCACTAGGCTTCTGATACTCTATCTTAACCTGCTGATATGTAAAGTACTTAGCCACAAACTCCATAAATTTTCTCTTCATCCCACTCCATCAATAGATCTCCCGCAAGTCGGGTTACATCTTTGTGGCCCCTGTATGAATAGAGTAGCACGCACCATGTGCTTCTGCAAGAATTCACTTCCTTAATTCATCTGCTCCAGGATCACACAGATGACCCAGACATGTAGAACACCATCTCCCCCTTGGGAGAAAACCTCTATTTTTTGATCCTGATTGACTCTTTCAACTTGACTAGAATGGGATCTCTATCTTGCTTTTCCTTTACCTCGAAAAATAGAGATGATTCTGAACCACTCTGAACCCATATATCACCCTCTTCTATATCGACTAAGCGAACGCCTAGTCTGGTAAGCTGATGGACTTCCTGAGCTAACTTCTTCTTACTGTCCTCAACATGAACAACACTACCCATAGAGAGTCTACTGAGAGCGTCGGCCACTATATTAGCCTTGCCTAGATGATAAAGAACACTCATGTCATAATCTTTCAAGAGCTCTAACCACCTTTTCTGATGAATATTGAGATATTTCTGAGAAAATACATACTAAAGGCTCTTATGATCTGTGAACACATCTACATGAACTCCGTAAAGTTAATGCCTCCAAATCTTTAAGCCAAATACTACAACTGCTAACTCAAGATCATGAGTAGGATAATTTTTCTCATGGGGTTTAAGTTGTCTAGAGGCATACGCTATGACCTTACCATGCTGTATGAGGACACAATCCAAACCTACTCTGGATGTATCACAATACACTACAAAACCATCTGAACCATCTGGAAGAACCAAAACTAGAGTTGAGGTGAGTCGAGTCTTCAACTCCTGAAAACTCTTCTTGTAAGGATCTGACCACTGAAACTTGACTTTTATCTGAGTCAATCTGGAAATAGGGGATGCAATAGAAGAAAATCCCTCAACAAACCGACTGTAATAGCTAGGCAAACCCAAGAAACTCTTGATATCTGATAGAAAGATAGGTCGAAGCCAGTTTCTTATTGCTTTGTCTTTTGAGAATCTACTCTAATTCCATCACCGAAAATGATATGACCAAGAAATGCTACTAACCTTAGCCAAAATTTGCACTTACAAAATTTGGCGAACAACTGATAGGATTTGAGAGTTTGAAGTTCAATTTTGAGATAGTTTGCATGATCACGTTCACTATGGGAATAGACAAGAATATAATCAATGAAGACTACGAAGAACATGTCCAAGTACTGCTTGAACACACGATTCATCAAGTCCATGAAAGCTGCAGGGGCATTGGTAAGACCAAAGGACATGATTAGGAATTCAAAGTGATCATACCGAGTTCAAAAAGTTATTTTTGGAATGTCACATTCCCAGACTCTGAGCAGATGATAGCCTGAGAGAACCATCTTTTTTATGCACGAATAAAATTGGTACACCCCACGGGGACACACTGGCCTAATGAACTCCCTATCTAAGAGATTCTTCAACTGCTCTTTCAGTTTTTTGAGTTCTACTAGTGCCATTCTGTATCGCAGAATAGATATAGGCTGAGTATCTGAAAGAAGATCAATGTCAAAGTTTATTTCCCTTTCGGGAGGAATTCCTGGAAAATCTTCGGGAAAGACATCTGAATATTCACTCATTACTGGGACTGATTCAAGAGTTTCAGAACTAGAGTCCTTAACTTAAAAAATATGATAGATACATCCCTTAGATATCATTTTCTGTGTCCGAATATAGAAAACAAGTTGACCTCTGAAAGCTAAAGTACTACCCCTCCACTCTAGGATAGTTTCATTCGGAAATTGGAACTGGACTATCCTATTTCTGCAGTCGACTATGGCATAGCAGGAAAAAATCCAATCCATGCCAAGAATGACATCAAAATTAGTTATCTCTAATTCGACTAAGTCAACTGAGGTGACTTTCTGAAATATCATAACCAGGCAGTTCTTGTATACCCATCGGGCTATGATGGTTTTACCCATTGGGGTAGAGACTGAAAAGGGCTTTACTATAATTTTGGGACTGACTCTGAAATCACCTGCTATGTAAGGATTAACAAAAGACAAAAAAGCTCCTAGATCTAGCAAAGTGTAAATATGGACATGAAAGATCTGTTACATACCAGTAACTACACTAGGAGAATTTTTTTGATCTTGCCTGGACTGGAGGGCATAAAGTCGATTTGGGTGTTGCCTACTAATAGCACTCGAAGTGGCACCCTACTGATTTGGGCTACCAAACTGGGCTGAGGAATAGTTATACCGACCCTGATAGCCTGACTGGGGATAATCTCTGACTCTGTGGCCTGACTTGCCACATCCAAAATAGACATCACTACCATCTCTACAAGCACCCTTGTGGTTCTTACAAGTTTGACAAAGGGGATTAGTTCGGGCATTGCTGACACTGCCCTAAGACTTAGAGCCTAGCGCCCTATCTCTATTACTATCCCTAAACTTAAGAGCTGGAGCACTAGATGAAGAAGGAGATGGAACTGATGAGTTAGGATGGAATTCAGAACAATTTTCTCCTGATTTGGGCTGAGCAAAGTTGAAACTACCTGTCCTTGCTCTCTTATTCTACTTCTCCCTTATCTTAATCTTTTGGTCTTCTATTTGTTGAGCATGAGTCATAAGCCTGTCTATGTTCATGTTACTATTCAACATCATAGACCTACACTCGTTGACCACACTATCATTCACCCCAGAAATAAACTTACTTATCTTAGCCCTGTTGTCTGCAACCACATGAGGGGCATATCTGGCTAATTGAGTAAAATTAAGAGAATACTTTTTCATTGCCATGTTGCCCTACCTGAGGTTGATAAATTCTAACACCTTGGCCTCTCTCAGCTCTTGGGGAAAGAATCTATCTAAGAATGTATTGACAAACTCCTCCCACTCAATAGGTCCTGCATCAACTGACCTCTCTGACTTTCACTATTTGTAATAAGTATGAGCAACATCCTGAAACTGATATGCAACTAGCTCAGTACTCTCACTCAAAGTAAACCTCATGATGTCTGTAACCTTCTAAACCTGATCAATGAATTCCTGAGGGTCCTCATCTAACTTAGACCCGAAAAAGGATGGAGGATTTATTCGAGTGAAGTCCCGAATCCTGGCTGTAGCTGAATTGGCCACAGGGTTGGCCAAAACGACAGTTGGTCGTTCATTCTAAGCAGTAACTGACTAACCAAGAGTAGTGAATACATCTCTAAACACTACATGAGAAATATGTTCGCCCAAAGAATATTCGGGTTGAGGGGCTAGCTGATTCTCATTTCTTCTTTTGGGAGGCATGTTCTGTAGAAGAAAGGAAGAACCGGATTAGACTGAGAGTTGACTTTTGAGCTCATGCTCACTGGCACGACATGGATACTGAAAAAAGGGAAATTGTTCCTAAAATATCTCATAGCCTGCTGCACATAAATTTGGCGTGCAACACACCCATGTACAAGACTCTACTAGATGCGGCTTTCAGACTTTCTAGGACTCTATTAAACCTTAGGATCGGATACTAAGTTCGGAATTCCCCGAATCAAGTACCCAGAATACTACACGGTGCTCATGACTCTGAAGGACCACAAGCTAACCCATAACTAATATCTGTACCTAAACACTACAAAATATATTGTATAATGCAAAAATAAAGGCTGAAAGTCCATAAGGTTCAAAAATGGAACGTAACTGTAAACCATAACATTTGGGTAGGGCATGAAATACCCAAAATAATTAAAATAAATTGTCTAAAAATGATAGTCTGAAAAGCCTCTAACTATCAGAATAAGAAGTTGATAGGACATGTCTCCAACTAACTCCATCTACTGAAATCTAAATTAAATTAGTGAAATATCTCATAATATCATCCTTGAATGATGAGGACTCACTACTAAATCTAGTGGCTACTAATGCTCTGGAGGTCATGCTTCTGAACCAATGGTATAAAACACCATAGCGCAAATGTGTCAATATATTTGAATGTACTGGTATGTATGTGAGGTAGGCTGAATGCAAAGGATACATATGCATGAACTGAACTAACTAACTATATAACATGAACGTGAGAATGCAAGTATGGATACATAATAACTGTAATTGAGTTTTTGATAACATGATTACGGAACCTGAGTACTGATACCATGAGATACTGATAATTGTATAGCTGAAATAACTAATACTGAGCGATTGTATCTGACAGTCTAGGTTCTGATGGAACTATCTGAGTTCCATACTATTATGAGTTGACTGTATTTGATAGTTCCGAATGCTGTAGAACTATCTGAGCTCTATTACTGAAACTGAGACTAAGATTGTGGGAAGTAGTCATCTAACCGACATGGCCCAAATAATGCATTATAGCTGAGTTGGGGTCTATTCTATAACCCCAATTGGAAGGGGGTCAATACCGCACCATCGGTAAGGACAAGTTATGAGTGACCCTCATCATACAGTGTCCCCAAAAGAAAATAGTGGGACCCTCATCTGATAGTGTTTATCCACCTCATCAACCCTTATCTGACAGTGTTGATGTCTCAACCTATGTTTACTACATAGTTCTGGAATACAAGGATGACTTCTAAGAATCATACCCTCATCTGACAGTGTGTGCTCCCATCCTTGGGTTCACTCGGTGCTAATTCCTACCCTCATCTGAATAGACACTGAACATGATTAACAGAACTGGACTACACTAATTTCATGGAGTTTCGTTAACTAACGGAATACTATTGAGATAACTGAATTACTAAGCTTTCTTGAGTCACATGACTGACTAAGTTCTATGGATCATGGCTTGACTGAGGATATCATGAAACATGTCACTGACTCCAGGCACACAACTATATTTTTCGGGTACAAGTACCCCCAGGACTCAATAGAAGGGAACTGACAAAGCATGACTTTCATGAATACTGGACCAACATCAACAATACATAATCCATTGGCTAAGGCATTTCATCAAACACTTGACATACATAACTTGTACATGAATGGAGATTTCATATTATCATACTAGTGTGGCACTTTTCTTTCACATAGGCATTTATCAAACATATGGGGTGCATGCTTTGGTTATACAATTATCAACACATCTAATATTCATATATACATAAACCAACTTGTAAACTGAAGGGTTTATCATGAATATCGTGTAAATCATCACATATTAGAATCAATTCTTATAAATAAATAGTCTATAACATGGAATGAAACCAACCAACAACATTAACATCAATTTTTCAATTCAATCAAATCATGAACATTCATAAATATACAAATCTTGGATTTTGAAAAGAGATTCTTGAGCTTCATGGGTGAAAGAGACCCATGAATCAAGACATTACATACCTTAGAATGTAACTCCATAAAGATCTTTGGAGAGATTCTTAATCCTTACCCTTGAATTTTTGAGATTAGGGTCTCTTCGCTTTGAGAGTGTATGAAGAATTTGGGGGAAAATAGAGTGAATAATGATATCCTTAGGTCATGTAGGGTTAAATTTCGTGTTTAAGGCTGAACTAAAATCATGGGAAAAGACCCATTTAACCCTGGATGCGTCTTTTAAATTTTGTGAAAATTTTCCCGACCTGGACCCCTGGTGCGACGTTGTGCTATCGCGTCGTGTCATTGGAATTTGACAAATGGGAAATTGGATGACGGTGAGACGTGAGGTCATCACGGAGCTTCACTGGATTTTGAAAATTAGGATTTGGGAGCCCCTCTACAACACGGTGAAATTGCAGAGTCTTACTGGAAATTGACAAATATCATTTTGGCTTATGGAGTGACGCGCCACTGACTGAGATGACGGTGTTTTACAAATAAAACTTTAAATTTCCATAACTTCTTACTCAGTTGTCGGATTTAGGCGAATTTTGTATCAATGGCAAGCTTATTAAATATTACACACCACAAAAAGTGAAAATCTTAAAAATTCCCCATGGAATAAACATCATTCAATTTAGAAGATAATACTTGACATTCTTGAGACAAAATTAGTTAAGAAACTTTGGGGTATTAGATAAATCCACTACATACCTTCTCACATGAAGTACCAGTTTATGACTACCAAAATTAAGAAGATAAAAAAAGGGGGGTAAAGTCATAATAGGGATATTCGATTCTAATCTTATAACATAACCCAACCCGATCTTATCTAGATATTCTACTTTCTCACCTCATACTTACTTGCCCAAGAATACATTTAGACTCCTTTCAAATTCCATATACAACAATGAATCTATAATTATAACTTATTAGCTAATCTAACCATTTCCATTCACATCCTGTAAGAGTTTTTTATAACCACCATGACTATCTACTCTAGGCTTTTTCCTTAGTTTTGAATAGATAATGATCACAGTCGAACACTTCCTCTATCGAATACCTTATAATATACAAATATTACTAACACATTAGTCTATCACTATAAAATGGCATATCATCCCTCAATCAACGGTTATTCAACTAAAAATATTTATATACACAAAAGTCACCCTCACTCTCACTGCTAACCTTGTGACTTCATATCACCAACATCTTGGTCCAATCTTATTACCAGTATGTCATGACACTTTAACATATACTACTAATTGGGTGGGAATATAGTTCCAACATTCTACTACACATCATTTCCCTTATGCAGGACATTTGCATTAAGAATCTTAAAAGGGACTGAATACACTTCACACCTCAGGTTCAAACGCATGATTGATGTAGATAAAGGTATAAGCTTTAATCAATACACTTTATAGCACTCATGGACTCCCCTCAAGTCCTTATGCAATTTCATAATCTTTTATGACTCAAAAGAAAGGACCATACTATTTAGATTCTAGACTCCTGCACTTGAATCACCTCAACAACGAGACATATTTGAGAACATAAGAGTAGGATTTGGGGTAACTTTACTTTCATATGGGTGACACCATAGAATGAACTAGAGTATGACAGATAAATATTCTGACTCGATAGCACGAACTAAAATATGAAAAAAGCGAGACATTCTTAAATGCCTTGTAGCCTCCTGCTTATAAGTGTGGTGCTCTACACACTCATAAACAAGACTCTACCAGATGCGATTTCGCAGAAACACTGGGACCATGAACCGTGCATTGATATCAAGTTTTTCATGACCCAAGCCAGGGCCTTGGCCATAACGAGCTTCCCAAACCACGAAGGCCTAGATTCTCTTCCCTTTCTGGTAATCAAATACAACATTCATGCAATAAAGAAAAATGCAAAAAATAAATCATGATGGAACCATGGTCATACTCTGGGTTTAATTTGATAATAAAGAAAGAAATCCAGCAACAACTAGACAACAACTAAATCAGTCTGCAAAATCTCTACTACATACGAGAATAACAACTGTCTGAAATGGAAACAAGGTCTCCAGTGTACCTAAACAAAAAATAAATGACAAAGTCTGAAAGACATAGGCCTTCCGTAATAAACAAGGCTCACCACTGCACACTTGACTTTTGTCTAAAAACTCTATGGCTTAGTAGGACCTCTAAACTGAGCCTCAGACCCTGAAAGGTAGGGAGTCAATACAATTGTATTGGTATGCAGAGCAAATCCAAAAACAAAATATATTTTTATATAACATAGGTGAGAGCCTTTGTAAAAATAGTATTGCAGAAATCATTCGAAAATACATGGGAAAGATATTTGAATTTTAACAACATTTTCACCCTATGTGGTTCAATTTCCCCCAACACGGTTGAGCTAGCTGGTACACCTTTCAATTTCATAGTTTTTACCGACTACCAGATCTCGGTTGCCTCCAAGATTAGAGGACTAGTAAGAGGAGGGCATGCAAGATCATAAAGCAGGGTGCCAAAGCCCAAAATAACAATAACATATCGTGGATGGGCGCAAGATCGCAAAGCAGGGCTCCAAATCATAGTCCTAAATATGGATGACAAAATATTAGGCACCAAAGATCACATAACAGGGTGCCAAGGTCCTGTGTTGTCAAACAACGGTTTCCAGCATAGAGTCTTCTAACTCGTGCTTTCTTCGGGTAACCACCTAACTCGTACTAACCCAGTTTCTAAATTAATTACAGAAATACATGTATCTCACTCATAACATTCTTTTCTTATTCTTTTAAGGGTAATTCACAAAGGAGTATCGTCATACCCCGACTTGCAAATCATTTACATCACATCATTCCACAGCCCTTCTTATTTAAAAATAATATGTATATGGCCACCAAAGATTTATCAAGTCACATGAGAGTTCTTATCATCAAAATCACATTAAACTCATTCAAATACACTCTTTTTATGAATCTTGAAAACATAGTGGCCATTCCATTTATTCTACTCATGCAAAATGATTAAAGAGACCTTTAAAAGTCAAGAGTTTCTCATTATTCACAAATCAGCCCCCAAAATTGGTTATACACAAATTTCATAATAAAAAAGGGGGCTTTTAATTCATGCTCTCAAAAAACAATTCACAAATTATATCATGCAAGGTTCATAAATTTCATCATGGGGAGTGAAATCTCACAAGTTACATTGGTAAATCATCTTTTGGATTCAAATCACATAAGCACGAGATTTATACATCAAAATTATAGAAAACCCCATAACAATTTCATAATTCCATCAAATTAATTCCACAATGCATACTCTTAAAATAATTTACCAAAACCCTTTTCCATATACATATATAAATATCTTCAAATCTTGTAAAAATCATAAAACTCATGCCCATGAGATTTACAATAGCCCCACATACCTTAGTTACAAAGAATTCATGAAGAAGTTTTGAAAAGATTGGACCTTTAAGCTAGTTGTTTTCTATTCTTGTGTTCTTGAAGGATGAACTAGGGATCTTAGGAGAGTTTAAACGTCACTAATAAGGCTAAATTCATTTAAGGATGATTGGGGACGGTTTTGGAATGTGAAAGGACTTAGTTTCCCTTAAAATGACTTAAAATGATGAATTTACGTCGTTGGGCCATAAGCTATGCGCCCCATTGCCCATCGCCTAAGCTAGGCTGGGCGTCTCATTGCCCATCACCTAAGTTAGGCTGGGCGGTGCCTAGCCCATTTCCTAATCTAGGTTGGACGGCGACTAACTTATGGCATAACCATTCCAGTGGACTTAGACGATTTATTAGGTGATGCACTCCACTTTGCAAAGTTATTACTTTTCGCTTAGTTATTGGATTTAGGCCAAATTAGTATCATTGGAAAGATACTTCAAAGGCCTTTCATTTAATATATAGTACGCCCTCTAATTCGTTATAAACAAAAAGTTATGGCCGATGGAAGTTGACCCCAGTTGAAACGTCCACTTAAACTTAATTGCTAGAAATGTTTTATACTCGTCTTAGACTTAGGGGATTTTTGAGGCCTCAATCCATATTCAAAGGTATTCCCATACTATAGGATTGATCAACACACATATATTAACAAGGAATCATTTAGTTTGGGTCTATACGCATAGAAACGACGGTCTTAATTCTAGCCCAAAAGTATGGGGTGTTACATTATCTCCCCCTTGGGATCATTCATCCTCAAATGATGGGTAGGGATTTCTTAAAGCTCTAAAAGTGTAGAATAAAGAACGTGATATTTATTTGAACATTTTTCCTCAACAAAATATACAAAGACACCACACGATCTTCATGATAACCTCTAGGGAAATGGGTAAGCATGAAACATGAGATAACAAAACTTAACATCGACATGATCTTGGCATGTTTTTATGGCACATGATCAAAACATTGTAAGAAATAACTTTTCCTAAGAGTCCTCGGCCTGATTAAGATTGGTACAAGAGATGAGATACACTTCTCGCGGGACATATGAATATTAGTATTCTCCATCTTAAAGCTACAACAAAAAAACTTAAACTTAGCAACACTACTTGTCTATACCCCAACATTAATCAACATACCTCATCATGCTCAACTTCAAATTCTTTCGTAACACATCTAACTATAAGAATTTATGTCCCATCTATAATACTTCTATGTTAAAGCCTAACTTGAAGAAAGGAGGTGCTAATTTAAACTGTGGGACCTTGTACTCTACATCACATTAAGAAATCATCTCACCCCATCACTATAATCAAACAACCTCAAGTCTTAATTGAAATAATACTAACCGCATGGCACATTAGTTTGTGTTTTCATCAATCACAAAATTTTAGCCTACCACTACCACACCCCACTTTATGGACATTAATTAACATACTTCATCATGTCCAACTTAAAATTCTTTCTTAACACATCTAACCATAGGAATTTAAGTCCCATCGTATAATACTTCTATGTTAAAGCCTAACTCGAAGGAAGGAGGTGCTAATTTAAACTATGGGACCCTGTACTCTACATCACATTAAGAAATCATCTCACCCCATCACTATAATCCAACAACCTCAAGTCTTAATTGAAATAATACTAACCGCATGGCACATTAGTTTGTGTTTTCATCAATCACAAAATTTTAGCCTACCACTACCACACCCCACTTTATGGACATCTCCACTAAAACCTGCAAATTCAATCATTTTCACCAAGATTCTCACCATATACTTCCCTCCTAACTATTTTACGTAAAGAATATTCATCTTCATCCTTCCCTTTCTCTTCTAACCTTAGCTCAAGAAATCACATCATAATTTTCACCTACAACGACATTTACTCCCCACCTAACAGACTTCTACGCTTTCATAACCACCATCATACTAGCTTACAGAGGGTCATTAAAGGACCTATTCGGTTATAACATATACTTATTGTCATACTCAAGGTGGGACATGAGTTGAAGATACAGTATAATCACAGAGTGTTTCATATATCAAGTGTTCTTATCACAAGTGGAGAGTCATTCTGGCATAAACTCAACATAGCACGAGTTATTAGGACAACCACAATAAGAAACATGAGAGCTTGAATCATGAGTCTTATAACATGAGTGTGGAATTCATGAAGTTAAAGATTTAGGCAAGGACTTCTACTCAAAGCTATTGCTTCTCATTTTCAGAACTGAAATAGTCATGAGTTTGCACAACTTTATCATTTTGGATAATCTCGATATAAAATGAATCGTTAACATACGAAAACATAGTTCCTTAGAACCAATCATTATTTGGGACACAGATTTGTTATTCATGAGCAACATAACATAGAGCTTGGATACTTAGAATACTAGATTATCAAGGGACAGTATTTCTTCTAGTTTGGAAGTCGGGACATGTCATGAGTTACATAGAGTTCTCAACCTTAGACATAGGTAGGGCTTGGATACATAACGTAAGGCATTAGCAGAGTGACCTCGTAGAATGAGTAGGAGGAGTTTGCTTGAATTGTAATATCTTCGGGATTCAACTTAGCCCCAAAACAAGTAGCAATCAAGAATGTTGCTCTTCTATTCTTGAATTGGTGATTCCACCTTTTGATCAATGTCTCTCAAATATTTTTCAAGGGGATAAGTGTTTTTTGAGTGTTTGTCTTTTCAAACAAAAGAACTTGCTATTTATAGTATAAAAGTTTTCATGTAAAAGGAGTATTAATTAAATAATAGTTAATAGGTTCATGAACAAAAAATTGTCTTTCTTTCAAGAACCTAAAACGTAAATGAATGAATTGTAAATGCATTTGTAACTCAAAATACATTTGCTTCAATTGTAAATTCATATTCATTTTCTTTGTAACTCAAAATGCATTTGTTTCAAAATTAATTGGAAGATAAAAAAAACTTTTAACCGATGCACTTGTTCCAAAATTGATTGAAACTTAAACTTAAATAATAACAGTTGTGACACAAGATTTTCTTTTATTACACTCCAATGGCTTTAGGGCAGGATCCAAACTGAATTACTCTTAGATGGCCTTCAAGCAAGAGCCAGATTGAGGTCCTCTAAAGGCCCAAAGGAGCAGGATTCATAAGGGGTATATGACCTTGCGAGTCCCTCATGGGTCCCAACTATCCTTATAGAGAATCGGATGTATACTGGTACGATAGACTTTCACCATACTCCCATCAAAATTATTGTTACTTAATTATCTAGCATGCACCATGCACATCTTATCCATCTTATAGTATGACCTTTACGTGGTATGTGGTAAATTCACTGCTGGATTCGAATACTTATGTTTTATCTCAGGTAGTTGTTAAACATGAGTTATTTGAGTATGAACTATTATCTTGATGTTGATATTGTCTATTAGACTAGGTGACGCCCTTCTAAATGCGGGTTTTTATGGTTGCTTTGGATGGTTGGTACTAGATGATTCTTTTCATCTCTTTGAATGCGGATCGGTCAATAATGTTATAGAGTACATGTAAATTAGCACTCACGCTTGCTTATTTTTATGCATTTAATGTGTAGTTACTGAGTCGTTCATGTTAAAGAAAGAGAAAGAGAAAAAAGTCTCACATTAGTGGTTAATGAGATGAGTGGTCTCTTTATAAGGCTTGGGCAATCCTCCTCCCTTTGAACTAGCTTTTGGGGTGTGAGTTAGGTCCAAGACCTAAGTTTACATGGTATTAGAGCAGGGTCCATCTCACCAAATATTGGGCCCTCGAATTTTAAATTGTTCACACATCCGATGTTCAATCCTTGGCGTAAGGTCGGGTGTTAAAGAAAGAGAAGGAGAAAAAAGTTCCACATTAGCTGTTAATGAGATGGATGGTCTCTTTATAAGGGTTGAGCAATACCTCCTCCCTTTGAGCTAGCTTTTAGGGTTTGAGTTAAGCCCAAGATCTAATTTTACATGTCGTTCCAGGTGTTGATTTTAGTCAATTTTCATGCAAGGATTTTTGAACTTTCGAGACTTAAAGAATGCTACAGTGACCTTTTGGCTTCTTCAGATTTCTTCTGACTTTCTTTTATAATTTCATTATATTGGAGGTATTCTAGATATTTCGATTGTATTTCACTTTTCAAGAGGCTTGACTTGTCATTTCTGAGCTTTTGGGATGTTTTCATCTTTCTGACTTCTTAATTACCTATACATTATGAGTTTCCCTTTGAGAAATATTATTATTTAACTCTTTTTGGCGTATTAAGTTGTTTTTTTATTATATTTGTGTTAATTTTAATTTATCTGTCATGAGATGAGATAGGTGTCATCATGATTCAAGTTTTGTATCGTGATAATTTTACAGAGCAAGCATCAGTGAGCATTAGTACTAATATTAATGCCAAATCTCTAATGTACCGAATAATGCCAAATCTCTAATGTACCGAATAAGAAAATTATCTAATATGGTGGTTTTAGTCATCTTATTTTCTTGTGTACTGGCACTTTCAAAAAATTACAAAATATAGTCATATTGTGTATTTTTATAACAAATATGTAAGATATATGCATTTTTGTACTTATTAAAAAATCATAATAGTGAGCATTTTTTCAATAGGGACGGCAACACAATCTAAGACATGTATGACATACATAAAAGATGTATTTTATATATCTTTCATTCGTAGTTTCCTAGACAATTGGTTCGGATTGTGCCTACAGTTTGACAGTACATATATACAATCTAGTTGGTCACACATATAATTGATCGATGTCTTCACATACATACACATTCATTTGGTTTCTGCTTTAAAAATGCATATTGTAAGCGTGCTACTTTAGTTAAGATTAAATATCATATGCACACGAATTTAATAATGTTCTGCTACGTTTTGAAAGAAAAATCTTGCAATATTTTGGAAAACAAAATCTCCCAAGATATGACAAAAACGACTGCTAAATGGTGGTACTTATGAATTTTTTCCTTATGACACGGTTGAATATATTGATAATGTCTTAAATTTACAAGTAAATTTTATTTAAACACTATATATTTTAATTAATGATCTGAACATATGATAAAATATTCCTATTAGGTATTGTCACTAAAACTTTATTGAGTTTTTGTGTGTATTTTTAACCACTCATTATGCAGATAAGTTAACTATTTAAAATATATTATATTTAATAGTTATATGCATTAACTTCGATAAGCTATAAAATCTCAAACATGTGTCCACTTGATGCTAATGTGCACAACTAAAACAAGTATTATTTTATGCAACTATGTGATAATCATCAGAGAACTCACACAATTTTATGCAACTACGTCCTTTGCATGTGTGTCTCATATCAATCAATAAAATAAGATATTATAAGGAAGAATTTTATTATGAAATGTAAGGTGAAGTTGCGTACAATAGACTCTTGTGGTTGCCCATCCTCAGACCCCACGTATAGCGGAGAACTTTATTGCACCAGACTTCACTTTTCTTTTCGGAATTGATGGTAAAATGGATGTTACCTTCTGATATATAATGTACTTGCTTTGCATGTATCTCATATCAATCAATAAAACAAGATACTATAAGGGATTTATATAACAAAATGTAAGGTCAAGTTGCATGGAATACAGTCTTATGGTTGCCCATCCTCAGATCCCACGTCTAGCATGAAACTTTATTGCACCAAATTATCCCTTTTCTTTTAAGAATTAATAGTAAAATGCATGTTACCTTCCATCCTCGTTATAGTTATTCTTTATAGTAGCATTTCACTATAAATGCCTGAAATTGTAAATATTAGGATTTCTTATGTAGTCCAAATAAGGAAAGATTTAATAATTAAAATTTAGTTAATTTAAAGTACTAAATATTAGAAATGGTTAAAGTAAAATTTATATATCCTATGTAAAATCTATTTTTAAGGATAAAAATGTCTAACTACATTTTGCTAAGGACCTTCATTGTAATGACCCTCATATTGAGACTTAAAAATTTTTATGTTTTGATCAATTTTTTCTTCTCTGTGGTTGCTTTATCTCATTTACAAGTTTTGGAAAATGGTTGACATATTTCTTGAAGTGTTTGAAAATGTTTTCTATGAGTTTGTGATTTTAGATATCCTTAAATGGATTAGTTTGACTTTGCTCAACAATTCGCGATCCGAGCATCCAATGGTGAATCTGACAATTTCATTAGATCCTGAATGTCAAATTTGAATTAGTAGCAGGATTGATTGGGGTTTGAAATTTTTATTGTGTATTTTGATCCTCTGTTTGAAAACTAGTGAATTTTTACTTGAAAGGGGTCCCGAGGACTAATTTGTTAAAAATAATTATTTTTCAAGCATCTAACATTGTCATTGAGTTCAAATGTCGAAAATATCCTAGTAGTATATTTGATATATTTTTATGGGGTCTCAAATGAATCTCAAAGATTCGTTCGAAGAATTTCTAGACTTGGTATATTGTCGGTGCCTAAGTTATTGGTTTGATGGCTTAAGTGACCCCTTGACGGCATAAGTGATAGTCGCTTAATGATCCCTTGATGCCTTAAGATATAGCTACTTAAAAGACCCCTTGATGGCATAAGCAGTAGCCACTTAAGCGATCCCTTGATGGCTTAAGAGACAATAGCTTAAGTGATCCCTTGTTGGCCTAAGCAATGGCGGCTTAAGCAATCATTTGACGGCTTAAGCGATCATCGCTAATATTTTTATATATCTTTTGTCCCTCATTTTCAGTCATTGTTCTAAGATTAAAACCATTAGTTTTTATTTGTGGGGCCTTAAATTAAGTAGAAGATCCTTGGTTTGAAGTGGGGCTTGGGTTGGAGACTTTGAGGTGATCTTTTTTCCTTCGTTAATCCGTAAGTTTCCGCCCTAATTCTCCATTAAATTTCTTATTTTTTATATTATTTTCTTTATCTCTTGGAGATGATTTGGGCCCCAATCAAGACTCTGTTGGTCCTCAAATTTTAAGCATGCATTCCTTGTCCTTTGAGGCACCTCATTGATGAATTCAATTTTGAAATTTCGTCAGCAGGTCTCACGTGCCCAATTTTTACTCGATCTTAGGATCGGAGTTTTATATGGTAGTATGGATATTGTTGAAGTCTTCTTTATTTATAGATGTCATACTTGGCTTAATTGGATACTTTAAATGTTGATTCGAGGGATAGGGCTTTCTCTTGATACCTTGAATTGTGTTTGGCTTGCGGATTTTCTTTTAAGGCAAGTTGAGATGTACCTTGAATTTTCTCAAAGTGATTATGCTTTTTGTGTATTTTGTTATTAGTTTAGTATTGAGGGTTCTGCTTAGGTGAAATGACGAGCATCTCTGCGGATACCGAAATTATTTGATGGATTGTATTTAGATAAATGTCTATCCTATTTAGTCTTGCTACTTGCAAATATTCCATAGATTGTAGATAGATAACTTGGTGTTCTTGAATAATTGATAGGGATTACCTATAGTATGAGCTTGTATTGGACTTGGTAACTTTCTAGAGGATAGTTAGATTATTCTTACCTTGTTATGGAATAGTTGAGGTTTAGTGAATACTTAGAATGTAAATGAACTTGTAATATTGGATGAAACTTATCGTATGGGATAAGATAGGGGTTGGTATTTTTGTGATATATTGTTATTAGGATTATTATTAATTCCGTGTTGCTCATGTAAGGGCTTATCTGAACATTATTATTGACTTGAGAAATTATTTTTAACATGTGCCTGAGTGGGGGCTTATGTGTATATTATTACTGATTTGGAGTATATATTGTGGTGATGCTCTAGTGGGAGATTGAGTCAATATTGTTGGTTATGATTGTGCAATTAATTGTAACATTTATCATTGTGTCACCGAGTAAGGGTTGACTTTACATCATAGACCTCATTAGTGCATTAGATTGCCTTTATTATATTGATGATACTCGAATGAGGGATATTAAATGATATTATTAATGTCATGCATGACTATTTATACTAGTGGTGTCCTACAATGGCATACATCATAGAATATTTTCATATAGAGTTGATTCTAAGCTTATTTATACTTGTAATGAATTGATTCATATTTTCTTGTTATTTTAGTTGTAAGCATATCTCTTATCATTCATACATGTTCATGAGATTAAGGTTTTTTTCATTTGATAGAAAATAATATTTTGATAAAATCTTTGGCCAAAGGTCACTCACTAGAAAGATTGATTGAGATAATTTTATGAGATTTGTGATAATCTTGATCCGTGAACATTAGCTGGAGAGGTGTATGAGATATTGTGGTAACCTTGATCTGTGAATACTAGCCGCAGATATGCTTTGAGATTACGAAAAGTATATGGATTGTGAAGCCTTCATGAGCCCTATATTGGGAGCAGCGAGGCTCGGTAGGTGCATAAAGAAAGTTATGCAATAACTTTCAAATATTCATCATCATCCCATTATCAGCACTACATTGCATTGCGCTATTTGCATTGCATTCAAATTTTTTTAGTATGGTTTGGTATTATGTTAGAATTTACTATTGTAGTGTATTATCGTGATAGAACCTTGTTTAAGATATTGTGTTTGAGCATTGTCTTATATCATCTTATATTATTTGAGAGGTTGAGGTATTATGAAATGTTGGATATGAATGTGGCTTGATCAGAGGGATCATGGTGTAGCACCTTTTGATAGCCACTTATTCACTTTTATAGATACAATCTCCCTATTTCATTTCATAATACCGGTTGATTATAATTGATTAAGCCTGTTATATGTGTTCATGAGTCTCCTTGGTAAATAACTTCCCTTAATTGTTGATCATAAGAATGACTAGGGTTAACTCACCTAGATTGAAAGGCTTATCCCAACCTAGATTGAAAGGCTTATCCCATTTACAGTTAGCCTTTTGACCGTTGTGCTGGGTTACCCTGATTAGAATAAAGTGATATATATACTGAATTATAGATTGCTGGTAAAACTTGGATAGTTAGGTAGCGGTTCTCGACATTGCTTTGGATTAGGGGTTGTTATTGATAATTCTTGATAAGTTCATACGATTTCATACTCACCCTTGCTTTTCTTTTCTTTTTATGATTTTCTACACCTTGTGTAGGTATTGGATCGAGTAGCAGCTTATAGATTATTTTTCTTTCAACATTAATGTTGCGGAGATCGAGGTAGTACTTGCAGACTCCAAACTTACCTGTATCTCTCCTTTTTTTTTATCATATTTAAGATACTTGAGACTATTAGTATTACTCGTAATTTGTACTAGAGGCTGGTACTAGTGACAACCAGACATGGGATGCATTTATGAGAATTCTGTCTCGTATATATATATATATGTGAGATACCTTCTATTCTTCCGATTTTGCTTTTGATTTCATTCTGTTCGTGTTCTTTGCGTTAGATTAGACTTACTTGTTTGAAGGGTGTGACAAGTGTCATCATGTACTTATTTTGGGTTGTGATATTAGTCTAACGGGAAACTTATTTTCAATGGTAAAAATACAAATGTCATTTCGCTAAGGACCCTCAACATACTAATTTGAAATCATATTGATTTGAAGTGTAAATTTTCTTTGGACATGCAATTTAAATGTCTTAAATTGTTTATTGTTTTGCTAAATATGGAAATCTTATAATTTTTATAAAATATCAAATTTTTCTCAACTTTTGTATAATCTTAACAAATGAGTAAACCATAGATCATAATTAAGCTAACAAAATATATATCTTAAGATGCGAATTCATAAACCACATATCTTTTTACCTCTTTTATAAATACTAGTTTAATCGCACGTGCCTCACACGTTTAATGTTTAATTATTTAAAATTAAATAATTTTGCCTATTGCGGAGATTTTTAATGAAGTATAAAAGTTCAAATCACTTTTTAAAAATCTTTCACACTTATATTTAAGTAACTAGTTTTCTGACACGTGTGTTGCACGTGTATACCAAGTTATGTTGTACATTATTTTATAAAATAATATGAACATTATTAAAACTAAGATTTTATAAATAACTATATGGCAACGAATAAAATGCAAGATTATATGAATAATATTTATATTTCGACTTATAAGAATATAATAAATCATATCTTACACAATATTTTACAGTGCATCTCCCTCTCATCCATTTCAATTTCTATCTAGATTAAAAAATATAAGAAACTTTTTTCAAGAAAAGTTTTGTCAAAAGAATCTCCTCAATTGTATGTTCTTTATTCATATAAATTGGATGAATACATGAACCCTACAACAATAGCTATCACAGCTAGAAAAATTCTTTTGTATTCCATCTCCTTACAATTATTATATGGAGATTACAAATAAGTTTGATTACGCTAGACATAGGAAATGATCCTCACCCATTATGATCCTAGAGAGACTTCTTCAACAAATGTTACTCAAATGTCAAGCTGGCAAGCTTTGCAATAGCCTTTGAAGTGATCTCGCAACATATTAATTTGTCCGCATAACAACCAATAATTAAGACCAATTTTTACAAAAATACTATAGTCAACAATACACAACATTCATATATGATTTTCAAATGCACAAACTTCACAAACCGAAAATTAGAAGAAGTGAAAATTATAATGATGCACCTTTCTTCGATCCATTGTCAACTAAAAAAAAATTATAAAAATTATGGGAAGATTCTAGTATCATTAAACTTTTCGGAAAAAAAAAAAAAGGATTGGTTATAACTATTTAAAAAAAAAAAGAGTGCAAACCCTCAGAGCACCACCTGAACATACAATAAGTGGTAGTTTATGAGAAGTTTAACAACGTACATGCATGATTCTAATTTTTCTTTTAGAAATATCCTTTTCTTGAGTTCAAAGTAACCATTAGGACACTACATTATCACTGAAACAAACTAGAAAAATAAACAGGAAAGATGGAAAAGAAACGACACTTTAAACAAAGTCAAATTAGAAGAGTATCCAATCAAAAATTACTTAAAAGACACCAACAGAGGTAACGTCAATTTGGTAGTTCTAGACCTCAAAATTTGTGCTCCAATCATACCTCTTCAGTTGAAGAATAATCACTTATCACTATAGATTCTTTCTTTATATAATCACCGCTAACAGAAAGACCATAATTCTTTGGTGACAAATGATATAAATGGATGGAGTAAATCTCAACCCGCTATCTAAGCAAAGCCTCGGTGTCCTGAGCAAATCTTCTCACAGATACAAATTCTGGATTATCAACACCAAAGTACGCTTTGATTACTTCTATAAGCAAATCACATAACTGATATTTCCACCAAAATTGTACCTCCGATGTTGTGCATTGGATAAACCATACGATTCCAGGGATGAGACAGTTCTCACTATGTCTTTGTTAAGTGCTGAGAGAATCCACCATAAGCTAAAAGGCATTTCACAAGGAATTATTTTTGTTGGAGGAGTGTAATCATCAACCAGTTTAGTCATGGCAAACCTAAAAGAATTCCACAGATTGTTACACCATTGACGATACCCAACCACTCTCGTGGTATCAAGATTGATCTTATTGGACTGGAAGGACAAACTAAGAAAGTTAACAACAACCAAAGAAAGTCAAAAGAAATAGCTTATTAAACCTTATGACACAAATGTGGCAAATCTGAGCAGTGTATAAGACGAGGGTAAATCGAAGAGCAGATGACCACATTCGTCAATACCATTAGGGAAGTCCTTTGTCAGTCCCTTTTTTCCCTCTCAAGTTATTTGTCCTCTAGGTTGCCTTCCTCTAATTTCTTATGAAGACCGCCAAGTGTAATTCAATTAATAACTTCAAAAGGATCAACAACATTTGCCAACGACTTCGACATCTTACGCACAAAAGCACCGCAGATCATTGGCTGCAAATAAACCGGCAAATCATTTTAAAATGAATAAGAACTTGTTGTGATGACAGTAGAAAGATCAAATAACATAACTACTTCATTTAGTTAAACTACAAACTACAAATATATAACTGCCATATATACACACTATTTAATAATCAATTTTGAGCACTGGAAAAGCCAAGAATCATGGAAAGAAATATCTAGGTGAAAATGATTTCAACTGCCCCTAAAATAGATTCAAAAAATCAAACTCAACCTATAGCATAAAGCTCAATAAGAAAGATTATTTTTTCAATGTTTTCTAACCTTTGAAAATGGTACGTCATCTCCCAGCTTTATTCCCAGCATCACCATACGTGCAACCCAAAAGATGAGAATATCATGTCCGATTTCAAGAACAGAAATTTAATAAAAAATTTTGAAATCTGCATTGTCATCTGGATACCCCAATACAGATAGCGCAAAAATACCAGATGGTATCCAGCACATCTGGATCTTGAAAGAGCTCAACAATTTACTTCCTGGAAAATTTCCTAGGGATTGATGAATCATTCATTTGTGTTTGTCATATAGAATTTTTTTCCCTTATTGTCACAGTCACAGAAACGCATCAATTTGAATCATATTTGTGTTATGATTATTTTTCTCTTATATTTAAAATCTTTTCTTATTTTTAAAGTCAAATTTTTACAAAATCATTGATTACATTATTATTACGTATTAAAACTTCAAAAATCTGATACTTCTTAAATTTTTCTTATTCAAATTATTTTATATTTATTTCTACATTTTTCAAATCTTCTTAAAATCAAATTTAGTTGATTTAAAATTCTTAAACTAATAGAAAAAGTATCAGTTGTCATTAATTTTGATGACTTCTAATAATAAAGTTTTTACCACAAATATATTTAATTAATTTTTAACTCCTAAATTAGGAAAAAATATTAAAATTTTGATGACTTCTAAAAAAGAAAGATTTTATCATAAAATTTAATTAATTTTTAACTCTTAAATAGTTGAAAAAAGGTTAAAAAATGATTTTATCTAAAGAAGAACTTTTAATAAAGGGGAAAAAATTCAAACAACATTTATAAGATGCTTCACACTTTTTAATATACTAGTTTAGTCACATTTGATTATTTAAAATTAAATAATTTTGTTTATTACAGAAATTTTTAATGAAGTATAAAACCTTAAATCACTTTTCAAATATTTTCACACTTTAATATAATAATGTAAATATAAACATATTTTTTAATGCGGACATATATATTTTACATCATCACCTTTGCGTCTGTCATGTAGTACACATCAATTTGAACCATGTTTGTGGTATGGTTATTTTACTTTTTTATTTTTATATTTAAAATCTTTCCTTTTTTTTATTAGTTGTCATTAATTCTTATGACTTCTAATAAGAAAATTTTTTACTATAAATATATTTAATTAATTTTCAATTTGAATCATATTTGTGGTACAATTATTTTACTTTTTTGTTTCTATATTTAAAATATTTTCTTATTTTTAAAATCAAATCTTACACACAAAAAAAAACACTAATATGGTTAGCTCATCTTATTGTTTAGAGAACCAGCGTAAAATATTTGGCCTTAATTTTGAATATGGTGGTATTGGTATAATATTACCTAGTTTTAGACTTTGTAGGTTTTGATTGTTATTTATATTCTGCGTATTAGAACTATAGTTGTTTGGTGTGCTGAAGGAAAAGTTAATTATAATCCTACTTTTTCTTAATCATATGAATCTTTATGACAATTAATTTACTAAATTTATCATAAATATATTTAATTAATTAATAATTTTTAAATATTACAATAAACGGTGAAAAGACGATCTTGTCTAAAACAAAAAACTTTAATGAAGAATAAAAAGTTCAAACCTATTTTTAAGGCCCTTCACACTTTTAATATATTATAGATATAGATATAGATTATAGAATAAATTATAGATAGATATAGATATAGATTATAAATTATAGCTATAGATTATAAATATGAACAAAACCTAATGTTTCCTAATATTTAGGTAAAGATTAAGGACTTCTAAATATGGCAGGAGTCGTTATTTGTACTTTAAGTATTTTTTTTATTTTATTTTTACAAAATGCCGAAACACATAAGGTTGAGCACAAAGGAAAAAGAATTTGTTGAATCCAAACAATTAAGAAACCGCTATAAATATTTTGTATTAAGTGAATGTTTAATTGTTGGTTTATTAGGGAAAAATTAAAACAATTTTAAAAGTCGTTTTCCCCAAGGGGATTCTTCTTTTAAGTTAGGAAGCTTAAGAAGTGTCTCTCTTTTCTCGCTTATTATTCTTATCTTTACTTTATTAGTTCATAATATATTGCTAGCACAACTCTACCAAGTAAATATTTTGAGAAGAGCAAAGGTGCGTCTTCATTAAAGCCATGTCAACAGAGGATGAGCATAATAAATAGATTAAATATGATTTATTTGATCACTGCCTAGCTTAATTCTTCTACACGAAGTTATTGTACACATCGTGATAAAAATTATTATAACACAAATATGTGAATTCAAGGGGCTGTGGAGAGTATCGTTCTCAGACGTTAAGATGTAGAAGAAAAGCAATTGTATAATTGGTACGGAGAGCCTTATTAGCGGTGTTATTATTGTACATTAATAAAGGATAAAAATGTATACCTAGTTGCGAGTAGGTGAGAATTATTATTATAACAAATAATAATTGTGGATGTCACACCCCTTTTTTTAATCAAAAAGATTGAATTTAAGTTTGAAAGGATTTTATTATTAAGTGACAAAAAGAAAAATTTGTTTCGAAAAGGATTGTTTATATTCAAAACTTAGAGTCGCCACTTGGCATAAATCGGGTGTGCCAAGTCACCTTTGGAAATTCCTTTTTCATAACAGTTTTGACTCTTTAAAACTGATCCGCGAATAGAGATTCCGATTAAGGAATTTTATTGTCCAAGGGGAAGGTGTTAGGCACCCCTCTTAATCCCGTGGTTCGACCACAGAGGCTTCGTGGAGTATATATCGGCTATAGAGACTATGAAATGTATAAACCAACAAAAACAGACAAAAACAATCAATCAAACAAACAAACAAAACAAATCCAAAAACATAGTGTCCAGTCCAATTTATACAGTCCCAAAAATAGAAAAGTGCAGAAATGTAAACCTACTTTATTCTAAGACTAATCCTAAATTACGCTTCAATGCTTCACCCGATGCCTTGGGCCTTCATCACGAACGTCCTCCGAGTACAAGATACTTTGGAGCATTCTCCGGTGAATAAATACAAATGAACTCGGGGCATTCCCCGGCTAAATGAATACATTTTCCAAATGCAAGAAAAATAAATAATTCAACAAAACATTCCGAACATTCAACAATCCATAATCGTCCATTTCTACAATTTGCCTACCCATTTAACAATCTAAAACATGATATTATCGATTTCAACAATATCCATCAATGAATAAAAAGTAATCACTTTATCAATCTTTCAATTCCCACCCCAAATTCCTTTTTATTCTCAACAAGATATCATTCATTACATAATTCATAACTCAAAGGAATCAAACAAGTGGCAATTTCATCATCAACCAAGACCAATCAAAATACGATATTTAATCCAACACACCAAATATAATAAACAATAAAATAAAAAGAGAAAAAGAGTAGAATTGAACCTCAATTATCGATTTTGATATATTGAAGATAGAACCGCATCCAAAATACCTCGATTGAACCTCAATCACAAACTAATTTCTGACCTCGATAGACCCATTTTGAATTTTTAAGCTTTGGATCAATTTTTTCCGGTGGGATTTAACTAAAACAGGAAGAGAATAACTTTTGACGTGATTTCGAATTGGAATGAATTCGGTGGTACTGTTTTCCAACGGGTTTCATTAGAATAGTGGCCAAATCGTAGCTTTTGAGGTTTCTAGTGGCGATTTCGGCGGCTCTCAGGCGAAATTTGCCGGAGAAATGCCTCTTTTCTCAATTCTTGTTCCCTCTCTTTTCCGATTCTCTCTATCTCTCTATTTTTTCTTCAATTCAGGTAATATGTTGACCTAATTTTGTAATTGGGTGGTAATTCAGGCAAAACACTTCGCCGAAAAGAGCTGAACAAGCGGTTTTGCCTGCCTTTTTCTGATCACTGCATCCAACCACTTTCTCTTTCTCAATTTCTGTATGTGTGACAATATGTGAGTGTGTACCAATATTTCGGTCAAGTTTATGTGGTGTATATGGGTGTATGTCGTTGAGGTCAGTGAGGATGAGTTGAATTCAGGTGTGTGTTGTGTGTGCTTGTGAAAAAAAAGAAAAAAATAGAGTGTCTTTGTCGAGAAAACAATGGTTGTGTGTACATATTGGTATTGTGGTCTATTCTTTTAATGGAACCATTCCCCTCTTTTTGTGTGTATTCTGTGTATGTATATAGTGGGGAAAACATGAGTGGAGGTTAGGGTGGGGTAGGGGTAGGTGGGTATGGGGTATATGAGGGTAGAGGATGGATGGTAATGTGTCAAAATTTGATAGGGGGTTGTTAGTTTGTTTAAAATGGGATAATGTGAGAAATTAGGGATAAAATTTATTTAAAGTTGGTTATTATTTTGTCATTTTGTGGAAAAATTATGAAATAGGGTTGGGATGCGTGGTAAGACGGAGTAAGGAGTAAGAATAAATTATTAAGGAACAAAATTACGTGTCTACATCATGCCCCCTTTGGATGTAAACACAAAGTGTTTTCAGACAAAGAAGTAAACAAGAAGACAGAATTTTGTCCTGATTATTATTCAAAAAAAGGAAACAAAAAGAAGGAGGGCAACCGAGTTTTGATTTTAAGCATCTTATCTATCCCAAGTTATGTGGGATTCATGTCGCAGATGGTTCCAGGATTGACAAAGATGGACAATACCAAGTTGGAGAGTCGAGTGAGGTCCTGTCGAGGTTTCGGTCCGCGGCTCTGTCATTACATCAAAAATAAAAATTTCAAGTTAAAAAGATAAATGAAATTACAAAAGTCCTATCTATGTAGCTTCTTTTGGGCTTTTGACTTGAGTTTCTGATGCTTTCAAAATTAACAAAAGATCTGATCTTCTTTGGGTTGAACTTGAGAATAGATTCTTACTTCATACAAAATTTGATGTTGGAGATGAACTCACAAATTGACTATGTTCTTTCGGTGGTACTTCTAAACCTTGATCCTGAATTTGAAAATCTTCACCCTATTCTTCAAGTGGGCTCCTAACTTATAATTTCTTCACCTTGTTGCTTAACATTCAATTTATCACCCTGTTCTCCAGGAGGGCTCCTGACTTGCTATTTTTAATCTTTGGATTTTCAATTTCACCGCTCTGTTCGTTAGGTGGGGCTCCCGACTTGTAATTTCCTCACTTTATTGACTCTCAATTGATTCACCTTGTTGCCTGATTATCAATTTCTTCACTCTGTTCTTCAGGCAGGCTCCTGACTTATCATTTTATCACCCTGTTGTTCAGGCAGGCTCTTGACTTGTCATTTCATCACCCTATTCTTTGGGCGGACTCTGAAATTGTAATTTTATCACCCTATTCTTCAGATGGGCTCCTGACTTTAGATTTACTTATTCTGTTCTCTGGGCGAGCTCTCGACTTTCAATTTCATTACCCTATTCTTCGGGCGGGCTCTCGAGTTGCAATTTCTTCACTTTTTTCTTTGGGTGATCTCCCGACTTGCATTTTCATCATCTTGTTCTTCAGGCAGGCTCCGGGCTTGCTATTTCCTCACTTTATTCTCCGGACAAGCTCCCGGCTTGCAATTTTATTACCCTATTCTTTGGGCGGGCTCTCGACTTGTAATTTCCTCACTCTGTTCTCTTGGAAAACATCCAACTTGCAATTTCATCACCCCTATTCTTTGGGCAGGCTTCCGAGTTGTAATTTCTTCACACTATTCTTCGGATGAGCTCCCGACTTGTAATTTCATCACCCTGTTCTTCAGGTGGGCTCCTGACTTGCAATTTCCTCACTCTGTCCTTTGAGCTAGCTTCTGACTTGCAATTTCATCACCCTATTCTTCAGGCAGTCTTTCGACTTATAATTTCCTCACTCTGTTCTCCGGGCGAGCTCCCAACTGGCAATTTCATCACCCTATTTTTCGGGCGAGCTCTCAAGTTGCAATTTCTTTACTCTATCCTTCTGGCAAGTTCCTGACTTGTAATTTCGTCACCCTATTCTTTATGCAGGCTTCTAACTTGTAAATTCCTCACTTTGTTCTTCGGGCAAGCTCCCGACTTATAATTTTATCACCCTATTCTTCAGGTGGGCTCCTAACTTACAATTTCCTCACTTTGTGCTTCGGGCGAGCTCCCGACTTTCAATTTCATCAGTCTATTCTTCTGGCGGTCTCCCGACTTGCAATTTCCTCACCCTATTCTCCAGGTGGGCTCCTGAAATCAAAATCAAAACTAGAACAAAAATTATCCCAAACAAAGATTATGATAAAGAAAGATTCTATATTTCAGAAAAATAAAGTCTCACTTTCTAGGAGGGTCCTAAAATGAAGTTTCATATAACATGAATTACTTTTAATTTTTTCCCCAGTTTTCATCAAAAGCTTTTACGGGTGTCAAACCCAATCACAACTACTTGCAACAGTGCATAATGCAAAGATGAATCAAGATCCTGATCAACAAATGCCCCTTTTGAGGGTAAAATTAAATGATTGAGACCAACAAGTCCCTCTCTTAAGAATGAAAATGAAAGGTTCTTGCTAAAAGTGCATCTTTTAGAATTAACGGTTCAAATTAGAAAGTGCACCTCCTAGCCGTAAGATATGAATGGCCTAAATTAGAGAATGTGTCTCTTAGGGGTACAAGATGATGAGTTTTACCGTAATTGGAATTACAAAACCTATATAGAAACACTGATCTTGCATTTACAGAAATGAGAAATTGAGCATCTAGACATTTGCGCTTTGCTTTGAAGGTAGCAACTATTCCTGTTTCATTCAAAGGAAACTTTTGAGTTAAAAATAGGGTGGTTGGCTTGCGACTTTGACTTTTGAGGCAATTTCTCTTGCACTCGTCACATTTAAATCTTGCTTCTAATCATTAGCATTTGTCATTACCTCATTGCACTATTGATCCAAACTCAAAATATTAAGAGTGACTCTGAAACAAACACAGTATCTCTGCTTTGCTATGTTTCTCAGATAATTCCTTTTAAACCTTGGTACTTCCACGAATTCCCCAAATATGTCTGTTGATAACAACCTTCTGCATGCCTTGTTCTGACTCACAATCATGTTTCTTTCATGTGCTGGCTTTTGTCTTGCTTTGTTTAATTGAAGAAGCTGGTGGCCAGTTTTAAAATCTTTTCTCACTTATTTTGACATGGACTTGAATCAAAGACAAGAAAAATGACAATGATTTTTTTTATTTGGATAACTGACTCAAGAAAATAAAATAATAATAATAAAGAGAAGAAAGAAAAGACAATGAATGTCCCCATTTGAAATAAATAAACGAAAAATTTATCTAAAAAATGACAGTCAACACTAATGATTATGCCATGCATTTTGGATTAAGCTGCATGATCTTTCCATCCAAACTTTCTACCAATTGTTCTTTAGTTAATAGCCCTACGACTGAGTTGCTTCCTTGAGCCAATTGTATTTGGAGACTATTCAGCTAGTGGTGACTTGAAGGGTTTTTGCCAACAAGCCTCTCTCATGTTATTTCTCTCAGCTCACCATTGTCCTATAGTATCCGTGAGGGCTTTCACCAATGAGACTCGTATTTCTATTTCTCTCAACTCACAGTCATCTTACAATGCCCGTGAGGGTTTTCACCTATAAGACTCTCATTTTTATTTCTCTCCTGATTCCTTATGCTGATGAAGACGAGTAGTTCCCAAAATGTGTCGTCATATCCATTGCATGCTTAGCCTTAACATTAGCAAAGATTGATCTAAAGGTCTTTCTTTGGCTGTAACTTGGGTTTTGGATAAGGTTAGAAAGAAGGGATGACATGAGGCCCAAACAACACTTAAAGTGGGGTAGGACTTACAACTTTTGGAATTGACTCAAACAATGAAGATTAACTCATGCTCCAGTTTCTTTTGGCTAGGTGATCCTACTTATTTATTTGGTTGAACCGAGCCCCGAGTAGGGCAGCCTACGTATCTCACCCCCAATAGAGGAGAATCAGGTCACGCATAGTTCCGACAACTCGTTCTTTTGCATGATTCTAAATTTTTTTCTTTTTTTTTCTTTTGTTGACTCTTTTCTTTTGGGGATTTTTTCTGACTCTATTTTTCTTGATACTCTTCTATTTTCTTTCTTTTTGGACACACTTTTTTCTTTCTTATCTTTTTTTTTTAAAACTTTTCCGACTCTATTGTTTTGCTCGACACCTTTTCTTTTGAGCTTTGATAACTCTATCTTGATTTCAAAAGAGGGGTATGAAAGAAAATAGAACTAAGGCTCAAATGGGGCAAACAAAGGATGACACAATGTTTGGATAGCAGAATGAAATGCCTTCGTTATATCAATCCTTGAAAATGCAAGTACATATCATGCAATATGAAATGAGAATTGAAGATCATGTGTGACACTTTAACAACACTAACTTTAGCTGAGCATGTGTGCCACTACTTCTTCTACAAACTCTACCTTTGTTGTACATTCCTCACATCAAATGACTCATTCTTTCATGGAGCTGATTATCTTCCTGTTTCTCTTGAAATAGGATTTTGCATCCACTGCTTGACCTAATTGAGATATGTCTTTCAATTGATAACCGAGTTATTCTTGTAATTCTCAAAATAATTCCCTTAATTTTTAGAGAAGACTTCAACTTAGTCACCTAATGTCTTAACACGCTACCTATTTCTCAGATGCTTTTTCTAACTTTAGCCCTCTGATTTAAAGCTCATGCTCAAATTGGATTTTAACATCTATCTTAAAATTTTGCCAGCATGTCATATCACTAGAACCAACATAAAATGTACTGTGTGAAGAAAACAAACAAACAACTTAAAATAAGAAAAAGGTCAAAAGGGATACTACAATTTGCTGAAAGGAAAGATAGAAGGGTTTAAACATAAACGACAAAGACATAAAACAAGATAGATTTTGAATTACAACCCTCAAATAATTCAAAAAATGGAAAGAAAAACAAAACAAACTACCAAAACCCCTTCCAAGTAAAGAGAGGAGTGTCTTCCCAATTGCGGAGCTTGACATCTTAGCCACTGGTTTGCATACCAGCATGACTAAACTTTTCTCCACTATCCAATACATTTTCTTCAAAAAATAAGTTCTGGGTCCCTATGCTTAACTCATTGGTTCCCACATATTGTGCATCACCATATGTTGGTGAAGGATTTTATGTGAGATCTTGAGGTGTCAACGTTTTGCACTACAATCACTTTTTCTTGGATCATGTTTTCTATTTCTCTTTTCAAAGTACGACAATCTTCAGTATTGTGACCCTAAACATCAGAATGATATGCACACTGTACATTAGGGTCAAACTTTCTTGAATGTGGGTCAGGCGTATACCCAAGGAGAGGAGTAATCATGCCTCACTATCTCAGTCTCTGGAACAAACTGGCATAAGATTCCTAAATAGGAGTAAAATTATCTTTTTCCTCCCTTCTTTTTGCAAACTCTGGTCTTAGTTGAAACTTGGATTTAGAGGTACCTTGGTAAATATGTGAGGGTCGAGGACGATGTTGAGGGATTGGTGCTTGCCATTGTGGATAAGATGACAGACGATCATGTAATTGTGCATTGTTGAAAGGATATTGAGGACGTGGAATAGAATTCTTGGATTTTTGAATGAGGAGCCTTGTTTTTGGTGAATATGTAGATCTAATATGTAAGCTCGGGATTAAGGCTGATAGTATTTGTAAGTTGGACCTCTCGAGCTCTACTTTGCCCTAGCACGATGATAGGTATGTGTTCCTTCTTCTTTCCTTCAGTTTCCCTTAATTGATTGCAATATCATCCCAAATGTTTCACAGAATTCTCATGTCCATTATGTTCCCCAAATTTCAACATCTCAAAGCTTTGGGGAAGGTTGAAACTTGAAGACATGCCCTAGCCTTTATTGAACCATCTTCTTTACCCGTAAGTCATAGGGAACTTTGAATAGCATTTTCTGCACTCTTCATTTTTTTAACCATCTTCTCTTGCTTTTATGCTAAGTCATATTTCTTGTTAAAAAATTTTGGTGGTTCAGTTAACTTAAAAGTAGGCTCAAGAGTATTGTAATGATTATCAAGAGTATTGAACATGGGTTCACTAGCGGCATGGGAAACCACAACTATTGGGTGGATAGACAATGTGGAAGACTCAGTAGAGGGTTGAGCAGCAAAATCACAGACGGTATGTAGTGTTGTGAATATAGTAGGCTTATACTGAGGAGCTAGAGAAGGAGTAGTGAAAGTATTAAGATACAGCTGATGTGGCATGAATTCCGAGGCATGTTGTGGTGCATCAACAAAAATAGGAAACTGACTTTGCAATTGTGATGGAAAACTCAAGATACTTGTAGGGTCAATAGTGGGGAATAGAGAAGGAGGCAACCCACTGGACCAAGCTCGATACATTTCTATCATTTGATGTCTTAGTCTCAAATTCTCTTCTTTTAAACTCTCAGTTTCCTGTCACCCTCTATATCCTTGTTGGACACAGTTAACCCTTCTTTGGATTTGGTGTAATGTGGAGGACCAGCGACAATGCCACAAACCAACCACCTTAAACTAACTGAACAAGAGATAACAAACATGTTAGAGTTCAACACTTCCTCAAAATCTTTTTCTCTTATTTTTTCTTTACTTTGGAAAAAATCACCAAACCCAAGAAGGGAGTCTACGTATCTCACCCTCAAGAGAGGAGAATTAGGTGTACATAGTTCATGAAGTTTGGCCAAAAAATGGCCAATCAAACTCTTTTTCTTTTTCTTTTTCTTTTTCTTGAAACTTTAAGAAGAAAAGAAAATAACAAATTGTCAAAAGAATTGACGAAAATCTTTTTGAATTTGTCAGTTTTAACATCCCTATACAAAATAAAACCTATGATTACCAAATAAAAATATGAAACACCTACTCCAACTGAAGAGTCAAAATCTTTTTTGAATTTTTTCAGATTCCTATATAAAATGAAACCTATGATTACCAAAGAAAAGTCTTTGTGGGTTTTCAATTTGAAATTCATATGAAAATGAAACTTGAACCTATTAAAGGAAAATCTTTTGTAGTTTTATTTTTAAATATGTATATGACACCTACTCTAAATGAAGAGTAAAGAAAATCTTTTTGATTTTTTTTTAAATAAGATCACCAAATTCTGAAAGGGCTACCTACGTATCTCACCCTCGAGAGAGAAGAATTAGGTATGCGTAGTTTGTTCAGATTGGACAAATAAGGATTAAACAACAAACTAAACCTTGACCTAGGAGACACGACAAAAAACAAATAATGAAAACGCCAATAAAATCGTTTTGAAATTTTTAATTTGACACTTCACATAAAACTGACACTAACAACTATGAAAAGAATTTTTTTTTGGGTATTTTCGTTATATGAAATGTACAAAACATCTAACCTTTTTTTTGCATTTTTCCTTTATAAAAAACTCCAATTAAAAAAATCTTTTTGAAATTTTTGAATTGTGAATGCTTGCTAAAGGACACAACAGAAAAATCTTTTTGGTGTTTTCATTTTTTTTTTTAGAAATGAGTGCAAAAGGTAAATAATTTTTTTTGCATTTTTGAATTGTGAAAGACAAAAACCATAAAGATAAAGAATTCCTACAAATTATGAAACTCTTTTTTCTTGACTCATTTTTTTTCTTTTTTCCTTTTTTTCAATCTTTACTTGCCTACACACTTTCTTTAATTCTATCACATGCTTTTTCCCAAATCAATTTGTCAAATGACCCTGCTATCCTCAAAGATGCAACAATTAGCATGTAAGGATGCTTTAGGGGTGAGTCTTCTACAAAGGACCAAGTGGATCCCGCTAGGTCTCAATATGATACAGATAAGCATGACCTAAAAGCTGACCTAGGATGGGGTCCACTAACAAGGTTGTTCGGGGGAGCGTATGGTCGATAGTGGTTACAACAACTTTCCACCTACTCCATACACCCAACGGCTCCTCCTCCTAAAATAAGGGTGAATCAACTAGAGTTTGTGTACAATGTGTACTATGAAACTTATTGCGGAAAAAATAACTCGGATTATGCACATGATATCAAATATAAAGTGGTAACATATAATAAAAATTTGTAAATAAAAAACACGTAAGCACTCCACAATGATAAAATAATAACACAAACAATACCACACACAAAATATTTATACACCTATAGTGTCATACTAAGCCAATTCAACTTCAAAATATAGGCTCGAATTCTGAAAACTACCCAGCAGAGTCGCCAGAGCTGTCACACCCCCTTTTTTAACCAAAAAAAATTAAATTTAAGTTTCAAAGGGTTTTATTATTAACTAAAAAAAAGGAAAATTTATTTTGAAAAGGATTGTCAATATTCAAAACTCAGAGTCGCCACTTGGCATAAATCGAGTGTGTCAAGTCACCTTTGGAAATCCTTTTTCAAAATGGTTTTGACTCTTTATAATTGATCCGCGAATAGAGATTCCGGTTAAGGAATTCTGTTGACCGAGGAAAAAGTGTTATGCACCCCTCGATCCCATGGTTCAACAGCGGTCACTTCGTGGAGTATATATCGGCTAGTAGACACTATAGAAAGTATAAACCAACAAAAACACACAAAAACAATCAATCAAACAAACAAACAAAACAAATCCAAAAATATAGTTACCAGTCTAATTCATTCAGTCCCAAAAATAGAAAAGTGCAGTAATGTAAACCTACTTTATTCTAGACTAATCCTAAACTAAGCTTCAATCCTTTACCCGATGCTTCGGGCCTTCATCACACATGTCCTTCAAGTACAAAATACTTTGGGGCATTTCCCGATGAATAAATACAAATGAACTCACATTTCCCGATGAATAAATACAAATGAACTTGGGGCATTCCCCGTCTAAATGAATACATTTTTCAAATACAAGAAAAACAAAATCATTCAACAAAACATTCTGAACATTCAACAATCCATAATCACCCATTTCTTTAATTTGCCTACCTAAACTTAGTATTTGCATACCCATTTAACAATCTAAAACATGATACTATCAATTTTAATAATATCAGTCAATGAATAAAAAATAATCACTTTATCAATCTTTCAATTCCCGCCCCAAATTCCTTTTTATTCTGAATGAGACGTCATTTCATTACACAATTCGTAACTCAAATAAATCAAACAACCAATCAAACAAGTGGCAATTTCATCATCAACCAAGATCAACCAGCACACAATATTCAATCCAACACACCAAATATAATAAACAATAAAATAAAAAAAGAAAAAGAGTAGAATTGGACCTCAATTATCAATTTTGATATATCGAAGATAGAACCACTTCCAAAATACCTCTATTGAACCTCAATCACGAACTAATTTCTAACCTCAATAGAGCCATTTCGGATTTTAATCTTTGGATCAGTTTTTTCGGTAGGATTTAACTGAAAATAGGAAGAGAATAACTTTTGATGTGATTTTGGATCGAAATGGAGTCGGTGGTACTATTTTTTAATGGGTTCACCAGAATAGTGGCTAAACCGTAGCTTTTGAGGTTTCTAGTGGTGATTCCAATGGCTCTTAGGCAAAATTCACCGGAGAAGTGCCTCTTTTCTCGATTCTTGTTACCTCTCTATCCCGATTCTCTCTATCTCTTCTTTTTTTCTTCTATTCAGGTAATATGTTGACCTTATTTTATGATTGGGTTGTAATTTTGGTGAAACACTTCACCTGAAAGAGCTAAACAAGTGATTCTACCTCCTTTTTTTTGGTCACTTATCCGACCACTCTCTCTCAATTTCTGGGTGTATGTGTCAATATGTGCGTGTGTACTAATATTTTGGTCAGGTGTATGTGGTGTATATGGGTGTGTGTCGGTGAGCTCAGTGAGAATGAGTTGACTTCAGGTGTGTGTTGTGTGTGCCCGTGAAGAAGAAAAAAAATAATAAAGTGTCTCTGTCGAGAAGACAATGATTGTGTGTATATATTATTATTATTGTGGTCTATTCTGTTAATAGAACCAATCCCCCTTTTTGTGTATATTCTGTGTATGTATATAGTAGGGAAAATATGAGTGGAGGTTAGGGTAGGGTAGGGGTAGGTAGGTATGGGGTATATGGGGATAGAGGGTGGGGTGGTGATGTGTTAAAATTTGATAGGAAAGGGTTGTTAGTTTGTTCAAATTGAGATTATGTGGGAAATTAGGAATAAAATTTGTTTAATGTTGGTTATTATTTTGTCATTTTGTGGAAAAAATATGGAATGGGGTTGAGGTGCTGGTTAGACGGAGTAAAGCATAAAAATAAATTTTGAAGGGACAAAATTACTTGTCTATAATGGAAGTATCATAAACTGTATTACTTTTTCATTTCACATCTTGTTATATTCTATGTGAAAAAAATTATTTTATGTCTCTGAAATTTATCTTGGTACTAACCATCTTTGATTTTGTCCTATTCAATTTGGTGAGTTTAAATATATTGATATGTTCCGATGTGTAATGACATGAATTGTGAAATCTTACTTTTTATGTAATCTGACCATTTTGTTCTTCCCTGTAGTTTTTACATATTGACTTTGGGGAAGTGGGATTGTTGGCAGTTTTCGATGTGATCAGGAGTGATTTGGGAGAACTTGTGATTTTAAGAGGCTTTAAGAATTTCATAGTTGACTTCAGTAACCATTGATGTCGAGAGTGCCGGATGAAAATTTGGACGTCTTCATTAGGTTCAGAATGTAGAATTTGTGGTAGTAGCAGGGTTGATTTAGATTCAAAACCTTTAGTTAGTGTTTCAACTCTCTATTTGAAAAACTAGTGAAATATGTCTTAAAGGAGTCCTGGGGGTTAATTTATAGCAAATTTCACTTTTAGTAATTCAACGCTGCCATTGGGTCCAAAACGTCGAAATTAGCCTAGTAACATATATGATTTATCTCTATGTGGTCCCGATCAAATTTTGAGGGTCCATTTGGAGCTTCGTAGGCTTTCCCTAAAATCAGCATTTGTTAATATCTAGTACAGCCTCTTAAGCGACAACAACAGCTTTAGCAGTCCAAGACTGCTTAAGCAAGTGGTAGTCGCTTTGACTGTCTGATATCACTTTAGTGGTAGCCGCTTAAGCAATCATTTAGCTGTTTAAGTGGCAACCACAGTATAGAAATTCCTTTTCGTGATTTTTCACCATTTTTCAATTTTGAGCTTTGAATTTGGATGATTTTTAGGATTTTCTTCCCTATTTGAGTTTGTGTAAGCTCCAAAACCTTAATTATATTACTTTAAGATATTTTTATTCTATTTGAATCTCGTTTTCAACTCGTTTTCAACTCGTTTTCAATGTGTTTTCAACTATAGATTCCTTTAACCTTATGATATGTATTTCTAAAATAAAATTTTAATTTTACCCCTTTTATTTTCGAACTCATTTTTTAAATTCATTTTTGACCATCTTAAATAAGGAAAATATGAATATACTCTATGTAGTTCTCTTTAGCATGTAAGGTACATAGTGCTCTTGACCCCATCTACTTAACTTGAAAAATCCATGTGATAAGCCTTTGTCATTTCTAGTTTGAGCACAATATTAACAGCTCCTCTGATTCTTTTTTTTTTTTTATGAACTACTTCCTCCTCTTTTTATATTTACTAGTTTTGGAAATGTGTGTTGCACATTTATTTCAAAATATAATATAAATATTATATTGCAAATGATATACTTCCTCCGTATCATTTTAGTTGGCCCTTTTTCTAAAAATATTTGTTTTAGTTTGGTTGCCCCTATATGAAATCAAGAGAATTTTATTATGTTCTTCCAATACAATCCTTAACATTAAATGACAAAATAAAGTGTATTTACTCAAATTTATATTTTCAAAGCATAATTAATAAGACTAATTTGGTAAAATAAACCCCTAATTAATATTTTTTTAATAGATGTGCCAAGTGAATAGGGTCAACTAAATTAAAAAGGGATAAAAGCTTTGATAAAAAGGATAAAAGCTTTGATCAATATTTTAAGATGTAGTTTTCAATCAAATTAAAAAGGAAAAATAACAATTTAGTTAATATTTACTGAAGGTAACATGTGTTCCAATTTCATACCAAAAAAACTTGTGAGTTTAAAAACATGATAGTTAGTTTATGGCTTTAGCTTTCGAGGTAATCGCTCTGCACTTGCCACCTCTAATCTTGCTTCCAACTAGTACCATATCACTGTCTTATTGCACCATTGATCCAAACCCAGATTATTAAGGCTGACTCTAAAACTAACACAACATTTCTATTTTGCTATGTTTCTCAGATAAACCCCTTGAATCTTGATATTTTCATGAATCCCAAAATTTCTCTGTTGACAAAACTTTCTGCATGACTTGTGTCAACTTACAACCATGTTTCTTTCATGTGCTGGCCTTTTGCATTGCTTTGTGCAATTGAAGAAATTGGTAGCAAGTTTTAAAATCCTTTCTCACTTGTTTTGATATGAGCTTAACTCAAGACATGAGAAAAATGATTTTTATTCGAATATCATACTCAAAAGGACAAAATAGAAATGTAGAGAAGAAAGAAAATAAAATACTTGTCCCTTTTCAAAAAAAAATAAAAAATAAAAATGACAACCAATTCTAATAATTATGCCATGCATTTTTCGATTAAGTTGCGTGATCTTTCCATTCAAACTTTCTACCGATTGTTGTTGAGTTAATGACCCTGAAATTGAGTTACTTCCTTGGTCCAATCGCATTCAGAGACCTCATTCATCTAGTGACTCCTTGAAGGGTTTTCACCAACAAACCTCTCGTATTTTCTTTCTCTCAGCTCATCATTGCCCTATGGTGTCCATGAGGGTTTCCACCAATGAGACTCTCTTACTTTTATTTCTCTCCACTCAAAATTGTCTTATGGTGTTCATGAGGGTTTTCACCTATAAGACTCTCTCATTTTTATCTCTCTCAACTTACTTATTCCCTTACGGTGCCCGCGAGAGTTTTCACCGATAAAACTCTCATTTTTAATTCTCTCCTGATTTCTTATGCTGAGGAAGACAAGTAGTTACCAAAATGCATCCTCATATGCATTGTATGCTTAGCCTTATCATTCTCAAAGATTGATCTGAAGGTCTTCTGTGGTTGTAATTAGCTTACAGATAGGGTTGGAAAGAAAGGATGACATGAGACCCAAACAACACTTGAAGTGGGGTGGGACTTACAACTTTTGGAATCAACTCAAACAATGAAAATTAACTCATGCCCCTGTTTCTTTTGACTGGGTAATTCTAAATTGTTTATTTGGTTAGACCGAACCTAGAGTAGGGCAGCCTACGTATCTCACCCCCGGAAGAGGAGAATTAGGTAATACGTAGTTCCAACAACTCGTTCTTTTACTTGACTCTGAGTTTTTTCTTTTTCTTTTACTGAATCTTTTATTTTTGGGACCTTTTCTGACTCTATTTTTCTTGACACTCTTCTCTTTCTTTCTTTTTGACACTTTTTTTCTTTCTTTTTCTTTTTTTTTTTGAAACTTTTCTAACTCTATTTTTTACTCAACACTTTTTCTTAAACTTTGTTGATTCTATCTTGATTCCAAAAGAGGGATATGAAAGAAAAATAGAACTAAAGCTCAAACGGGGTAAACAAAGGATAACACGATGTTTGTATATCCGAATGAAATGTCTTCGTCATATCAATCTTTAAAAATGCAAGTACGCAACATGCAATGTAAAAGTGTCATTACTTCTGCTCTTGTCTATAGAACTCCACCTTTGTTGGACATTCCTTACATTGAATGACTCATTCTTTTGTGGAGCTGATTTTCTTTCTATCACATGCTTTGGTAGAGCTTATTTTCAAAGAAGGCTTCAAATCGTCACCAAATATCTCAGCACTCTACCTATTTTCTCAGATGTTTTTTTTCTAACTGTAGCCCTCTGATTCAAAGTTCATGCTTAAACTGGATTGTAAGATCTAGCTGAAAATTCTTCCAGAATGTCATATCATTAGAACCAACATAAAATGTACAATGTAAAGAAAACAAACAAACAACACATATTTAAAACACAAAGGGAAAAGGGACACTCCATTTAGTTAAAATGAAAGATAGAAGGTTTTGAACATAAATGACAAAGGGGAAAAACAAGATAGATCCCAAACTACAACCCTGAAATAATTTGGATAATAGAAAAGAAAACAAAACAAACTACCAGACCTCTTTCTAGTAGGGAGAAGAGTGACTTCTCAATTGCGGAGCCTGACATCTTAGCCACTCGTTTGCATATCAGCATGACTAGAGTTTCCACCACTATCATACACATTTTCTTCAACAAATAAATTCTAGATATCCATGCTTAACTCGTTACTTCCCACATATTATGCATTACCATGCGTTGATGAAGGATTTTTGTGTGACCTTTGTAGTGTCAATATTTTGCACTACGATCAATTTTTCTTGAATCATCCTTTCTATTTCTCTTTTCAAACCACTAAAACCTTTAATACTGTGGCCTTGAATATCAAAATAATGTGCATATTGTACATGAGGATCAAAATATCTTGAATATGGGTCAGGAGTACACCCAAGGAGAGGAGTGATTATGCCCAACTCTCTGAATCTCTAGAATAAATTGGCATACAACTCCTTAATTGGTGTAAAATTATCCTTTGACTTCCTCCATTTTGCAAACTCCGACATCAGTTAAAACTTGGACTTAGAAGTTCCTTGGTAAATATATGGGGTCCGAGGACGATGTTGAGGGACCGGTGCACGCCATTGTGGATAAGAACACGGATGGGCATATAATTATGCATTTTTCAAAGGATACTAAGGAAGTGGAATGGAATATCTTGTATTTTGAAAAGAGGAACCTTGTTGTAGGTGTGTATATGGATTTGACATGTAAGATTGGAATTGCGACTGATAATATTGCTGATTTAGACCTCTTTAGCTCTGCTTTTTCCCTAGAATGACAATAGGTACGTTTTTCTTCTTCTTCTTCCCTTCAGCGTTCCTTAACTAATTGCAATATAGTCCTAAATGTTTCACAGCATCCTTATGTCCATTATGCTTATCAAATTTTGATATCTTAAAGCTTGGAGGAAGGTTGACATTTGAAGACATGCCCTACTCTTTATATGAGACATCTTCTTTACCCGCAAGTCTTAAGAAACTTTTCATAGCATTTTCTGCACTCTTCATTTTTTCAACCATTCTCTCTTGCTCTTCTTCCATGTCAGACTTCTTGGTAAGAAATTTTGGTGGTCCAATTAACAAAGATATGGGCTCAGGAGTATAATAAGGATTATCAAGAGTATTGAACATCAACTTACTGGAAGATTGGGAAAGCACAATCTTCAGATGAAAAGCCAAGGTAGAAGCCTCAGTAGAGGGTTGAGCAACAGAAGAAAAGATGATAGGTAGTGCTATCGATATGGTAGATTTATTATGAAGAGCTAAAGAATGACTGATGGAAGCAATTGGATGCTTTTGTCTTGGAGTAAATTCTGAGGCATGTTGTGGCATATAACCAACAACAGAAAACTGACCTTGCAATTTGGTGAAAAACTTAAGGTATTTTGAAGGTCAATAGTGGAAAATTGAGGGGGAGGTAGCTCACTGGTCCAAGCTTGATAAATTTTCATCATTTGTTGCCTCAAAATCCCAATCTCTTGCTTTAAACTCTCATTTTCCTGACTCTTTATCTGATCCATGTTGTCACTCTCTATATCCTTGTTGGACATGACTAACTCTTCCTTAGACTTGGTGTGATGTGGAGGACCAACCAGAATGCCATAAACCAACCACCTTAAACTAACTGAACAAGAGATAACAAATGTGTTAGAGTTCAACACTTTTTCAAAACCTCTTTTTTCCTTTATAAAAAAATCACCGAACCCTAAAAGGGCGCCTATGTATCTCACTCTCAAGATAGGAGAATCAAGTGTGCATAGTCATGAAGTTTGACCAAAAAGTGTCCAGTCAAATTCTTTTTCTTTTTCTTTTTCTTTGTCTTTTTTTTTCTTTGTCTTTTTCTTTTTCTTTTTCTTTTTCTTGAAACTTTAAGAAGAAAAGAAAATAATAAATTATTAAAAGAATTGACGATGTTTAAAGACCATGTCACCTTCAAAGATGCAACATTTAGCACTTAGGGATGTTTTTAAGGTGAGTCACCTATAAAGGACCAAGTGAGTACTACTAGGTCTCAATATGATACAGATAAGAATGGCCTAAAAGATGACCTAGGATGAGGTCCATTAACAAGGCTGTTCGGGGGAGCGTATGACCGATAGTGGCTGTGAGATCTTTCCACTCACTCCATATGTTTGACAGCTCCCTCTTCTAAAATAAGGATAACTCAACTAGAGTTCGTATACACAACGTGTACTCCGGGACTTGTTGTGAAAGGAATGACTCGGGTTATGCAAATGATGGCAGATATAAAGCGAAAACACATAAGAGAAAAACTGTAAACACGTAGCACGTACGTACTTAACAATGATAAAATAATAACACAAACAAGGTGTTTATACACCTATAATGTCACACTAAGCCGATACACCTCAAGATCAAATTCTAAAAAGTTCCTAGCAGAGTCACCAGAGCTGTTACACCCTTTTTTTTTTACCAAAAAGATAATTTTAAGTATGAAAAGTGTTTTATTATTAAGTGACAAAAGAAAATAATTTGTTCTGAAAAGGACATTTAACAATCAAAATTCAGAGTCGTCACTTGGCATAATCAGGTGTGCCAAGTTAACTTTGGAAATCTTTTTTCAAAATAATTTTTTAACTCTTTCAAAACTGGTCCACGAACAAAGATTCCAGTTAAGAAATTCTATTGATCGAGGGAAAGGTGTTAGGCACCTCTCGGTCCTGTAATTCGACCATGGTCTCTTTGTGGAGTATATCGGCTATTATGACACTATGAAGCAAATAGATCAACAAAACACATAAACAAACAACAAACAAACCAAACAAAATTCAAAACAAAATAATGTCCAATCTGAATTATACAATCCCAAAAATAGAAAAATGAAAAAATGTAAACCCTATTCTAAACTAGTCCTAGACTAAGCTCCACCCAATGTTTCAATCCTTGACCACACACCATCTTCAAGTACAACTCCCTCGGGGCATTCCCCAAATAAAATAATACAAATAACCTCAGGGCATTTCCCGACCAAAAAGGGACAATTACTCCAAATACAATAAAACGAAACCATTTAACAAATATTCCAAGCATTCCACAATGCACAAATTCTAAATTTTCCTACCCAACTCGACTTATCATAGCACTATCACAATCAACAACATTAATGAATCAAAGCAACAATCGTTTATTTTTTTTATCAATTTTCAATTATCACCTCCCCAAATAACTAATTTTACCTCTCAAATAAGATACCATTTCATCACATAGTTCGTAATCAAGGGAAAAAACAACAAATCAAACAAGTAGAAATTCATCACCAATCAAGATCAACCTACACATAATATTCAATTTGATGCACCGAATATCATCAATAATGAAATAAAAAGAGGGAAAGAGTAGAATTGGACCTCAATTTGAAGCTTTCAAACTCAATGTTACTCGAATAAAGAGAGTTCGCACCCAAAAACCTTGAGTCGAACCTCAACAATAACCAAACTCAACTTGGTATCAAGAAATACAACCCGGACAAATTTGGAAACCGACGAAAAACCTTAAAATGAAGGACCCATAAACCTGAACAAAAATCAAACACAATAAAAGATCTCAATTCAAACTCCAAATCACTGATTTCCAACTAACCTTGTATGAATCTCACTAGAATCGTGGTTGGGTTCTCATTTTTGTCTCGCTTGAGCCCCGGTGAGATTGATAGTTGTGAAAAATGGAGGACGGATCAAATTTTTAGGCGACAATGGAGTTTCCCAGCAAAATCTTCGCTAGAACAGTCAACCCCATCTTTTCTCTCCTTTATCTCTTTAATCTCTCTCAATTTTGATTACTCCCCGACCTCTCTTCGTCTGTTCGTCACTGTTTTTCTCACTCTTCCATCTCTCTGTTTTGCCTCAATTTCTCAGTTTTCCCTCAATTCTCTTCTCCCCCTCCCACTAGCATGTGTGTGAATATATGTGTGTGTTGTGAATCAATAAGGTGTGAGTATATCGTGAATAGAGTTGTTTGTGTCGTGTATTCCAGTGAGCTTTTTTTCTTTTTTCTTGTTTATTTTTTTTGGTTGTGTGAGTGTGTATGTATATTGCGCGTGAGATCAATGTATATTAGTGGTGAAAAATAGAAGAATCTGGTGTGTGTATATTGTGTAAAAAAGGAAAAGAAAACCTAATAAGGGATAGGGGTATAGGGGCACGTGGGTATGGGTAGGGTGGGTGTATAGGGGTATAGGGGGTTAGGTAGGGTTGTGATGTGGTTAAATTTGATTGGGTGGGGTGTTATATTTTTTAAGAATTAGTTATTTTGTCATTTTGTGGAAAATTATTAAAATGAGGTGGGGTGTATGGTAAGGTGAGGTAAATGGATAAATTCGGCTTCTGGAAGGGACAAAATTAGGTGTCTACACTTTGTATCTAGTGTGTATATAAATGCTTTGATGAAGTGTGCTTCGTTCTATATCCCTTTATGAATCCTCTCTTAAGTTGTGTTATACATGCTGCATTATCTTCGTATAGAATTGTGGGTACGTTGTCACATTTCAAACCACATTTTCTCGTATGAGATGTATCGTGGATTTTAACCATACACATTCTTTTCTTGCTTCATGAATAACTATTATCACAGCATGGTTCGATGAAGTGGGTAGATAGACTGCTTTGTATATCTCTAAGATATAGCAGTATCCCCACATGTGAACACATTGCATGTTTGAGATCAAGATTTACGCATATTAAATAAATACCAAACATTAGAATAATAAAATAAATGGGAATAGAATCTTTGGAATGAAATAAGATCTTGTTGATACCATTTCAATGTCTCTTTATAGGAGCAGAATTATACCTTGCTAACAAATTAACTGAAAAAGGTTATATCAGACCTTGTAGTATTTGCAAGATATATGAGTGCATCAACTGCACTAAGATATGGTACTTCATAACCAATTCAAATTGATATATTTCTCATTTCAGCAAATAATCTATTGCTTTTGAAAACTCTTCAACAGTTTGAACAATTATGTAATATAAGGATTATAAATAAGTTTCTCAGAAACTTTTATATGTTTCAAACATTTTGAATCCTTAAAAAAAATCATATAAATTTTGTCAAGGGCCAACATTCAACATTACATAAGTGACATCTTCAAGTATCTGGACTGCAAATCAAATAAGTTTTATTCTTACCAAGATACATCCTTTAACGTTACTTGATAAATGTTTCTATGTCTGCATGCATAAAAATAAACATAGAATTCAGATCCTCGTAATCTTTCACAATATTGCTCTAATATTGTATCAAAGATATTGATGATATTTTATTTCGTATCGATTCACAGTGTGACATAACATTTTGAGATCTCATCACTTCATTATTTTTAGGTACCTAAACCTCTCATAAGGTTTCATGAAGTGTTATGTCATAGACTCTTCAAGAGCATATTCCCTTCTTATTATGATTATTTGCTCCATTTTTTTTTCAAGAATTATTGCATTTAGAACCGATTGATCTACCATGTTTCACCCATGCATAGACTTTGTCCTTTAGGGATACAAAATAGGAGTACTTGGAGCTTAAATATGAGAGGCTTTCAGCATTTGACTTGAATTATCTTTTGAATGAGAATCTGATGATAATTCCTAACATATTTCATAGCATCTTATAATCTCTCCCTTATGTTAGGAAAACTAACATACATCTTCTATCTTCTTTGAGGAATCCATCTTTGTGCATTATGGTATATTCATTAATCGTATATCGCACATCAAAACTATTAGATGGACAATGTGTGATTTCTGACTCAGAACCAACTTCAAAGGAGAATTAATCATAATTTATTGATTTGATGCATACAAGTACTTTTGTTTATAATAGTTCAAACCAACACATAAAGCTTTTGTTCTTATTATAAATGGTTTATCTATTTATCAAAGATATTTTTTGCCAAATCAATATTATCAAGATGAATTATTTTGATTACCCAATCTGAAAATCATGCTCTTAACACAGTTTTATTGAGCAAGCAACTTTATGAATGGCAAGCTGTAGGTTGACAATAAATGTACATGTGATCATCTTATTTTGATGAATCTTTATCGATCACATGATGGGTGAACGAACCCTTATTCACCTTTTATACTTTTCATATTTTAGGGGATCCAATCCCAACATTAGTTGGTCCAACCAACTTATCATGAGGACAAGCAACATTAAAAGTTAATGAAGAATTTTCTAATTCTTTCATGTATGTTCAATACTCGCTATGCATATCTTTGGGATATCGCAATCGTTCATGTTAATTTATGAACGTTTATTCTAGCAAACTCCAAGTTTACCATGACATGTATCTTTTACTTTAGTAAATTTCAAATTTACTATTACATGAATATATTTCAGATTTACTACTTTAGAAGTAGATTTTAAAATAACTCTTGTCAATTATTCAGCCTCTTTCGGAGGTGAGTTCTGATACCATCACAATCAAGTGTATGTTTGTATTGATAAGCTTTACTAAATATTATCACATTCACCCTAGGGAATGGATCTATGCTTATAACAATCAAAATTTTTATTAATCAGGAATGAAATATAATTGTGCCTTAAGCCTATCAAATTTTGATAGCTTATAACTTTTCCATGATATTGCTACTTCAAGATCAAATAGAGGCATACATATAATGTAGATAATTTTTCTCTAATATATCTTATAGTCATAATAAGCGTGTGGAAATATTATCACTTTTGATGATTATTATCATATTGTCCCTTCGCACTTGTATTCATACATTCAATCACTTGTTTTCTTTCTGATTATGTACTGCTACAACATTCACTTAGGAGAATGGAGCATATTCAATGGGACATGTCTCATGACTTTTCATCAAACACATTATTTTGCCTTATCCATCATAATATTATTAATATAATGCATTGAGATTCAAACTCAATGTCTTATCCATGCAAAGACGTCTTAGGCTATAAATCGATGGGACTTGAGCCCAGTATCTTATCATCATGGTGCATTGAAACTTTTAACTCAATGTCTTATCCTTTTAATAAGATGAGACTTAATTTCAACATCATAACTTTTAACAATACTATTCTTCATGAAAAAATTTAAAGCATAAATGGTTCCGAATCAATTGTTTTTCCTTAATCCAACAATAATTATGTCATTAGTAGCAAAGATAAATAACATAAGAAATTACTAACCTTAAAATTACCTTTAGATTTATAATCTCACCTTGTTTGGCAGAGTCTCATGCTGATAATGTGTTATGAAATATGAAGTAAGAACGACAAGAATAGAGAGAGAAAGTGATTATTATTTCTCTTGAGAGGCTTCTTGATGGGGTAAATTACAATGACAAAAAACCTTTTTATATATAGGGAAAAACTAACCTTAAGGTTTTGAACTTTTTCATAAATAGACATTCATTATATATGGTAAAGTAGACATTCACTATATATGGTAATATATTTATAACACTAATAATAAATCTAAGTGTTACTTCCTCAGAGTAGCCGAATTGTCAAAGTTTAAGAAATTAAAGTGTTTTTCAAAATGTCATGGTACTCTAAAGAGAAAAAATAAACTAAGTTAATTAGAAGCTTGTCATCAAAACAATTTACAATGAAAAATAGGGTAACTTACATAAATCTCGAATTTTTTATGGGTTCTAACACTTTTTTTTATAACTTTGTTTAAATACATGATATCCCGAATTTTGATATTTGTGATACATATCTTTAGTCTTGATACATATGCATTGTGATACATTTGAAATTGAGTGTTTAGTTAAATAAGGAAGTAACTAATTTTCAATTATTACAGTGAGTAAAATTAGGCGCAAATCATTGTATAAATACATCTGGTACCAGATGTATCATAATGATATAACCGGTTCCAGATGTATCATAATGATACATTTGATAAAATTACTCAATACCCATTAAAAATTCAATCTCACACAAAAATAAATAATTTTTATATGTCAAACATATGTTAAATGTATCAAATATTTATAAATAAATCAAAAATATGAATCACTATCACAAAGTATCTGTCATATGTATCACCATATTCCAACAACAATTTTATCATATTGGCAATGTTTATATTCTTGATAACTAATTAACAACACTAATAAATATTTTTATACTATTATATCAGAGTTACACATCTTGTTTCTCACGGAATAAAATGCATCAATGGTGCACGTATAAAAGGTATCGCGGAATTAAATAAAATACGATATGTATCAATTGAAAAATATTCAAACTGAATGAGGGTGGTGAAACCATTAAATAACCAAAAACATATACATCATCCTTAAAATTAAGAAAAGGATAGACAAGTTCTTGATATATATATATATATATATGTATTAAATACATTTATTTGATACATATGTATATGTCTTGATACTTATGATTGATACATATAATCCACCCCCTTCGTCGTTCTTCTGCACCATCACCGCCACCTTGGCTACCCCTCTCCTCCGTCGTTCATCCTCATCACCACAACCACTACTTTGATCGTTCTCGTAGAAAATCTAACAACTGATTGTTCAATTTCTCCTCTTTCCTTAATGGGTATTGACTTAAAAGTTGAAAAAAACTTAAAATTGATAATAGAAAAGTTGATAAAAAGATTTAAAAAAAGACAATAAAACTCGTGAATATGTTGCAGTAATGGAGATGAAAGCTGTCTCTATTGATGATTATTTTGGGAGAGATTTTAAGGGATGAAATTTTTGAAAAAAAATGGATTGCATGCGTTAATTGTGGAGTAAAAGTAGGATAAGTTTTTTGTTCATATATATCAAAAGTAAAATATTAAATTTAGAATTTTAAGTAATTGTTTAAAAGGTAAGAAAATTTGAGTGATAACATCTCTTAGGTTCGTGGTTTTGTATATTTTTTAGGGGGAAAGGACAGAAACGACACTTCAAATTAAACTATTTCCTTGAAATGGCCATGGAATTTAAATTCCACTTTCTAGCCATTTTAATTTACTAACTGGTTCTATACCGTTTTTACACAACTTTTATACAGGTTTTATACAAATCTTATACATAAATATTCTATACGGAAATTATACAGTTTTGATACATAATTTATATACTAACTGTACTTTTTTTACACGTTTTATACAACAATAATATAATTTGTATACACTTTCTATAAATTGTACATATACATATTTGATAGAACTATACAATTTCTATACATATGTCTTATATAGATTCATATTCTATTTAATAATTATATCATTTTTATGTAATTTAATTATTATTTCTAAAGAATAAAAAAAAGCAGAATATTTGATCAATTTAAAAATTTACAGTAAAAAAAAGATTGAAATATTTCTAAAAGGGCCGAATTGCCCGAGTTGAATATTGTATCAGTATTGTATATAGATTGTATCAATATCGTATATGAACTGTATATGGACTACGTGGATCAAAATGACCCAAATTGGAAAAGATTTGGAAATGCCCATAAAATGGCATTTGTTTAGCCAACTACACATTATTTGTCCAAATACCAAACTTAGGCTAATATTGGACTATTATTTTTTAAAAAGGCCATAGAGTGTCTTTTTTCATTTTTTTTTTTCTAAAAAAATAAGTGTAAACAACATAAATCCCCTAGAGAATGAAAATAATTGCACAAAATCCATTTGTTGTTTTCTCTCTCCCTTTTTTTGCAAACATACTCATACATTCGGTCACATATTATACATTGGTCGAATGTATAATGTAACAGTTAATCCTATATTTAAGGTAAGAAATCTTTAATTATTTTACAGTTCCTTAATTAAAGGCAATAATTAGCCAACATTAAGTCATTTATTGATAGAACATGTAACTGATATTTGAATTTTAAAAATTTTGTTATAAATAAATTTTTTTTCCTGTGATTCACGATCTGAAAAGCCAAAAAACAATCACTTTCTTCTACACCCGTTCTTCAAAACTACTAAAAATCTTATTCACCCGTTCTTCAAAACTACTAAAAATCTTATTCTACATACGTTCTTCAATGCTAGTAAAATCAATATGAATATCCCCGTATTGTTACGTTTGAAATTTGGGGGTCAGAAATTAATGATACGTCATACAAAAGTGACGCAATAGTAATTTCGGTAAATGCGGACGAGTCGATCACAACTACAAGACTTGCGGTTTCTTTCCAAAGGAATCATGAAGAATATAATCTGGTTTTCTATGTGCGGATGCTTTGAATGGTTTTGGTTGTATAAACATTTTTTATTAATTTTTTTTTTGAATACTGGAGCAAGTAATATATATATATATTATTGATTACAGATGTTAATTTCTTTAATCAATGATTTATATTAATATAAAAAATTCATATTTTTTTCCTATATCATAGGTCGTAACCATATAACTTAAAGTTAGAACATGATTATAAATGCGCATTAACTATGTAACTTACCCTCTACAGGAGTAAGTAATTGTTGAAACACACGGTATATTAAAATGTTGTACATTAATAGTTAATGTGTAATAAATGTATGATATAACATTATACGTTTTTAACATGTATGAGGTTAGAAATATAATAACGAAATTTAACTGAATTCAATTTTAAACAAAAAATTATATACAGTATCATTCCAGTAAATTTACGAATGTATAATATGTTTTTATACAATCAAATCAATGTATTATAAATGTGTGTCTTTCCAGTAAATGTTTAAATGTATGATAAGTTGTTATACATTCAAAGCAATGTATAGTGAAACTGTGCCATTCCAGTAAACTTACGAATGAATAATTTTTGATTATACATTAATATCAATGTATGATATAGCATCATACATTATAAATGTGCATAATATTAACAATTTCTGTAATTTTTCTTACAAGTAATAAATGTTTTACAACATTTATGCTATTATGTAATACATACATTTAAAACATATTAATCTTTAGTTCAATGTAAGATCCACTTATAAGCAAAGGTACATAACAGTAAACATATTATGCGTACAAAAAATAATATCAGATTAATTAGTAATATGTTATTTTAATCATTAACAAATAAGTGAAAGGGAAATTCAATAAGTGAAAGGGAAAACCCTAGTAAATATTTTCTTTGGTTTTGGCCTTTAGTTTCGTCCCCCATAGTTGGTCAAAAAGACAGCATAATAAGCACCCACAATGCCTAACACCAACAAGTTCATAATTGACCCAGTCCTTTAAAGGCCGTACGAAATCTGAATACATTTCAAGCCATTACTGTTCAAGATCTATACATAATAAATTCCTTCAATAAAATTTCAAATTAAAAAAAAAAAAAGAATTACACAAAATAATAATCAAAGGATTTTTTCAATTTGATTTTGTTTAGTTATTGAGAGTGTTTATTTGATTAATTCGGGTTTGATTTTTTTTTTTTGAAAAAAAAAATAATTTTGAGTTTATGGATTCCGAGTAGAGAAAGTGGAATCTGTGGTTAAAGAGAAGTGAAATGGTGAGAAAGAAGGGAAGGTAAAATTGGAATTATAGCTGCTACTCATAGCATATTAAATAAATGGAGAGAAAAGGTAGCAAGATTTTAGGAGAAAAATATGAAGCATAATTTGGAGCAAAATATGGTTGTTTGGAATGTATAAGAAGAAAGAGAGAGAAAGTAAAAAAGGAAGGAATTTAAGTAATTAAATTGAGATTTTTGTAATTTCTTTTTCTACATGGGATATAATGTAATAAGGTAAAGTTAGCATGTGTATATATGTAATTTTCCCAAAATAATGAGAATAAAGGAAAAGGAATTGGGTTTAGGCCTTTTAAAGCCCAAACCCCTATTTTGTCCGAATAGGTTTCAATGATATTGAAACTTCGACCATTTCTGCTCCTTGTACTGTCCTAATTTCATTGGAGCAAATTACATAAATATAATATTTAAGAGTTGATATTACAAAATCTAACAATAATTTTTAGTTTACAAAACATAACAGTAGAGATTTACCAAAATTCAACAAAAAAGATAAAAAAAAATGAATTAAAAAAAAAAACACGATAATTTGTTCACCCTTAATCACAATAGTAATGTACTTCTGTTAGTCCACTTCCCATAAATTTCTCCTGTTAGTTGAACATACATAATGCTCTCACAAAATTTTATATTGCATGGTATAAAAACGATGGAGAAAATGGTGTTTGAAAAAGTTATTTTATTATCTCTTGAAAATATGGTATGAAAATAATGTAGAAAATAGTGTTCGTGGTTTGAAAAATTTATTCCACTAGCTCATAGAAATATGATATGAAAATGGTATGGCATATATATAAACATGGCCTGTAACTTGACATCAAATCACATCTATGACCTCCAACTTTATGTGTGCACAAGTAGATACTTAAATTTGTATAAAGTTGAACAAGTAGAGGCACACGTCCTATGTGGCATAATACACGTAGAACGCCTTGTAGGACAAAAATTGGCCACGTAAGACGCTACATAAGACATATGTGTCTATTTGTTCAACTTTATACAAGTTTAAGTGTGCTTGTGCACACCCAAAGTTGGAGACCATAGATGTAATTTGATGTCAAGTTAAAAGGGTATGTTTATGTATTATTTCCTGGATACATGGTATGAAATTGGTGTAGAAAATGGTGTTCATCGTTTGAAAAGGTTATTCTACTACCTCCTAGAAATATGGTATGAAAATGGTGTTCGCTGTTCAAAAAAGTTATTCTCCTGCCTCCTGAAGACATGGTATGAAAATGATGTCCGAAAAGGTTATCCCGCTACCTCCTGAAAATAGTGTCGGAAAAGGTTATTCTGCTACCTCTTAAAAACATGATATGAATCTGTGTAGAAAATGGTGTCCGAAAGGTTATTAGCTACCTCCTAGAAACATGGTATGAAATTAGGGTAGAAAATGATGTCTGAAGAACAATCACTAAAATAAATAGAGATAATACATAAATATGACCCTAAACTTACACCAAATTATAACTTTGATGGTAAACTTTAACAGGGCACAAATATGACCTTTAACTATTCAAAACTGCACAAATATGACCTCTGATCCTACGTGGCAAAACGCATGTTCAACACGCAAAATTGGGCGCGTCCAGCTTAAAATCTAAGGGCATAATACATAAATATGACCCTAAACTTGACACCAAATTATAACTTTGACAGTGCACAAATATGACCTTTAACTATCCAAAACTGCACAAATATGATCTTTAAATGACTTTTCACTATTATTTTTTTATTATTTTCGGCTCAAAGATTAAAATAACAGCTAATTTCTTTTGTCATTGCAGAAAAAGAGCAATATTGAAGATTTATTAATTAGATGGGTCAAACTCATACGAAAAAATCGCGCGGGTATATATATATATTATAAAGCAGAGGGTCAATTTAAGTTATATAATATATCTAAATATAATTTATTTAAATATTAAATTAAAGATGAAACTATACTAATAATAAAAAATATTATAATTTTAATAAAATGTTATTAAATTAATGTCATTAAGGATAGTAGTAGTATTATATTAAATTAACGTTACTAAAATGTTATTAAATTAACGTTATTAAAATGTTATTAAATTAACGCAGGGGCGGACTTATGTGGTTGCTATGGGGTTTACCCGAACCCCCTTAATAAAAAAAATACATTGTATATATAAAGTAGAAAATCTATATTTGTACATATATTAATGTTGAACCACATGAAACAAGACACTTAAATAGCCTAGTGGTGTTATTTGCTCTTCTTGGGCGCTACCTTCAGCCTGCTGCGCAAGCTCGATCCCTAAATAAATAAATAAAATAATAATAATAATAATAATAATAATAATAATAATAATAATAATAATAAAAACGATGCCGTTTTAACACAAAAAAAAAAAAAAACTTTGACCGTGCACAAATATGACCTCCCTCCAAGTCCGCCCTTTTAACAACGTGGCACCGTGTGATTGGATTACCATTCTACATAGGCGCGAGTGAAACTCACGCATGGAGGTTGCAAAATCGGAGGTCATATTTGTTCAGGTTTTGAATAGTTAAAGATCCTATTTGTGCACTATCAAAGTTTAAGATCAAAATTATAATTTGATATCAAATTTAGGATTATGTATTATCTCAAATAAATATAATTTAACTTCAAAATTGATATAAATTATTATGGTATGTACTTAATTTTTTTTTTTTTTTTTTTGCCCCATTAATACATTTCATTAGACTGGTTACCGCTTGCCAGAGCATACAAATGATGAATTTTTCGTTGCGTGAAATTTATCTGTAACTTTAGCCCCCACTGATAGGAAGAGAATGTGCTTAAGAGGGAGGCGAATAGGATAATTTTGTCCCGGATAATGTCACAGAATTGGTATTTATTAGCCTCAAATTCAAATATTGGAACTTTAGACCTTTGATTAGAAAAAAGAAAAAGAACAATAACTTCGAATTACTACTCCCTTAAAATCAGTCGATAGATTTTCAAAATAAAAATTACATTTTATAAAAAAAAAAACAATATCTATGTTTTTATAATATTAACTATTAAATTATATATTCACGTGATTTGACCTTTTGAGGCCCAACACCTGCTGTACTTCTAATTTGTGGGCTTTGGCCCAAAACAGTTGAAAGAAAATTGAGATTATGAGTCTTAAACAACTGTTGGTGGCTTTTCTTCCTTCGTAGGCTTCAACCCATTTTTTAAAGGAAAAATTACACAAATTTCATATTTAAGACATCATATTATTTAATATTTGTTAATATTTTAAAAATTACATAAAATCTCTATTTGCATATTTACTGGTGATACATATGCTATAACTTGCACACACTATTTTATCTCCTCTTTTCACGCCATCTCTCTCATCCTTTTGCGCATCATCCTTTTTTTTTTCCCCACAAATTACTCCCCTAAAATCTCTCTCATTTTAGTAGATTTTGAGTCAACTTCATTCTCCAATACTTCAACTGATTTCAACCGTAATCGTTCATTCTTTAGTTTCAAAAATTGACAACTTCTTCAAAGAGGTTAGATTTTGGTTTACGCTTTAAAATCCTTTTGTGTTAATTTGTTTCATCTTCAATGGCTAATGAAGATGCACCCTCATTCAGCTTGGGGATTTCACAAATTGAAAGACAAAAAGTTGTTCATGATAGTAATCAAATCCTGGATTTTACTCCGGACAATTTTGATTACATCAAATTAGGTTTTAGTGAAAATCGATCAAAGCAGCGGAACGACCCTAAAAAATTGAAGATTTTAAGAGAAGCTTTTGCTGCTAAAAATTAAGTTTCTGACAAGCAAATAAAAGATCAGGATGAAATTGAACAAATCCCCGTCTGAGCAGGTATTATTTTTGCAACTAATTCATAAATGGTGATTCATATAACTGGTTCTTTTAACTGGTGATTCATATGGGTGATTCATATAATTGCAGATTAACAGACTAACTGGTTACTTGGTGATTCATAGGGGTGATTCATATAGGTGAAACACTAAAATGATATTTTAATTGGTGATACATATATTGTGCTGCTCATTCATAGATAGTGATTCATATAACTGATTCTTTTAACTAGTGATTCATATGAGTGATTCATATAACTGCATATTAACTGATTATTTGGTGATTTATATTTTTTTGGTGATTCATATGTGTCAAACACTAAAATGATATTTTAATTGGTGATACATATATGGTGCTGGTGATTCATAAATGGTGATTCATATAATTGGTTATTTTAACAGGTAATTCATATAGGTGATTCATTTAATTGCAGATTAACAGATTAACTTATTAATCAGTGATTCACATTTTTTTGGTGATTCATATAGGTGTTACATTAAAATGATATTTTAATTAGTGATACATAAATTGTGGTATGGTGATTCATATGCTTGTTACTTTTATTCTCTGTGGATAATTTTTTTTTGTTTATATATATGTGATAGCACTTTATGTACTCATTTTTGCTGTTGTTGTAATTTATAAATATGTGATTCATTTGACTTATGAATCATCTTCTAATTTGTGTTGTTGATAGAATGTTAGTTTGCTTATGAAAAAATGGTCTTCCCACAATGTAAGAATTGGTAGTGCACATAACATCAATGAAGTAGATAGGCTTAGCGAAGTTCTGAATGATGAAGGAATTAGAATGTTCAGAAGCACTTGTTTTCATGATGTATTTTTTGTATAAAATGTCACAATATTTTATCTTAGAAGCAGATCTAATATTAGTACTTTTGTGGGCAGTTTAACTTACAAAATCTATCACTAATTTTCAGTTTTATCTATTGATATGTAGCATCATTATTTTGTTAACAATCACAAGTGATCTAATATGTATCACCAAATACCATATGAATCACCATTTATACTATTAACCAATATTTATATGAATCACCAAATACAACTTAATATGTTAAGTTGTATTCTGTTATCACCATTTATATTCTGTTATCATATGAATCTTCAGTTTCATAAATAACCAGTTAAATGAATCATAAATTATGTGAATCACCATTTTTCAAATGGTTAAAATGAATCACTAGTTAAAAATGATAAAAACTGAATAAATTGTAACCAATATGTTGAAAATGGATCACCAATTAACATGTTAATTTTAATTACTAATATGAATCAAATAATTTTACACGAATGGTTTATATGTGTCACGACCCGAACTGGGGCCCTAGCCGTGACGAGCATTTCCGAACTCGAAGGCCTGTAACACCCTTTGTCTATCTGGTAATCATGCACATTATTTATATGATCAAAGTAATATGGGCTAGACACAATAATAAGGAAACATGGTCAACAATTTAAAACAGTTAAAGGCCTGAAAACATGACCAAGAATATTTAATAAACATCTGCAATAGTCTGCAAAATCTCTACTGACATACTATTTGAATAACTGGGACAAGGCCCCCATCAAACCAAAACATGACTAAAGATAAATATCTGAAAGTAAACAGGCCTTCTGGAATATAGAAGGCTCACCCCTGCACAATCTGCTCTACGATCTGAAATATCTACTATTTATCTGGACCCCTAGACTATGTCTCAAAACCTGAAAGGAGGGGGGGTCAGCACAATTATACTGGGACGCGAAGCAATTCAAAATAGAGTAATTGAATGAATATATATATATATATATATATACATAATACGTGAGAGAAAATGTTCATCAAACATTATGCATAAAACTGTTTCTGAAAAACACATGGGTACCTTTTGAAAATATGTAACCTGTCTGTAAATCTCAAACTCTGATCTGTGTATTACTTCTAAGTTAGGTGGTATCCCCTACAAGTCTGATATTTCACGGGCAATATGGAATTCGCCATTGACTCGGCGAGGAAGCCTCTAACCCAAGTATGCCGCAAGGGTTGGAGTTCCTGAATCTGATATGCCATACGACACTTAAGTCAGCGTATAATAATATACCCGGATCAGCAAACCACGGTTTTAGACAATGAATTTCTTGAACTCAAGCCCTCTTCAGGGAACCACCTAGCATCTCTATATGCTCATTTTTAACCTTTTCTGTACATGCAACATTCTTAATGTCTAAAATCATGATAATCTGAAATGTCTATTAGTCTGAGTTTGATATGGCATTAGTCTGAATTGGTATTTTCATACTAAGACTTGCAAGTCATGATTTTTGAGCCATAATACATTAAGCCAAATCTTTCATTTAAAGCATAATTTAGACCACCAAAAGCATGCAACTGATATAGAAGATTTCGTATTTCGAAACTCAAATCAAAATCATGCAAAAACTTCATCTACATATGGTGGTCTAGTGCCTTTAGAAAATCCATGCACTCTTTCATTACATGCATTATGAACATTAAGCATTCATGCTAGATTCCCTCTTTAGTGATTTAAAATCACCTTTAAATCATAACAAGAGTTCAATCATTTCATATAGTGCTTTTCAAGGATGTATTGGCAAATAATTCATATGCTATGAGAAATCTAAAAAATTCATAATAAGAGGGAATTCGCCGAAAATCTTGTTCTCAACAAGAATTCATTCTTAAATACATGGTTTCATACATTCATATTCTCAAATCACTTTAGGAAAGATCAAAAGACCAAAACAATGATGTTAAAACATTTAATACATGAATATATACATAGATTCAAAAATCCCATTCTAAAACATAATTTTTCTATGCCGATGAAAATTTAGGAAAACCCCGCGTACCTCTATTTCGGAAAATAATGGGTGCTTCTTGAAGCCTGTGGATTGGGGATTCCGAATCTCTAATCAATTTTGAAAACCCATGGTTAAATCTTGATTTATTTGGGGTTTTAGTTTGAAACCCTTGGGAGTGATCTTGAGAATTTTTAGATGAATATGGATGTATTTTGGAGAATTGGGGACTGAATTTCGAGTTTATGACTGAATAAGGGTGGGAAAAGGACCATTTCCCCCCCAAAACAGAGTGTTTAAGTCACTTGAAATCATTACATAGGCGCTGCATATGTTATTGCCTATATTTACATAGGCGCCGCATATGCTATCGTATATGCTTTCTAGTGGCCATGTGCGATTGGTTAGGCGACACATTCTACTTTGAAAGGCCATAACTTCTTGCTCGGGTGCCGGATTTTAGCAAAATTAGTATCGTTGGAAATTAACTCGAAGACCTATCATTTGAAACATAGTAGGCTCTCTAATTCGACATATACATAGAGTGATGGTTGATGGAAGCTGACACAAATTACAACATCCACTAAAACTTAATCGATCGAAATAGTTTCAACTCGCCCTTGAGTTGAAGGACCTCTATGGTCTAAATTCATGTTCAAATGGATTCACATACTACATTATTGATAACATGCCAAATTGGCATAGGATTTAAGGCTCTGGGATTATCAACGCTTCAGAGTCATGATTTTTATTCTAGCCCGAAATGGAAGGTGTTACATTATCCTCCCCTTGGGATCATTCGTCCCCGAATGATGGATAGAATGTCGAAGTCTTAAGGGTATGGGATAACGCGGACATGATATTTTCCCTAAGAAAGAATACACTGATCGGAAACATGACTATAAGATTAGAACTACTGATGTTTTAAATGCTTATGCTGGACACGCATATCCGAGGCATGGAATACACAACTGAAGCTACTCATAGGCTGAATTCTCATAATGAATCATGCATATCTGATGCATGGATCTGTGATCGGGTTGTTCTCATGAATGCAGGACTGAATACACTGATAAGCTGAATTTTTCTATTGAACATGCATTTCTAATGCATGCATATCTGACTGAACTAACATATGAACGTATGGCTAAATACGCAATAATAACTGCTGTAAAGCTTGTACTAAGAATCTATGCATGCAACTGAATGGGGTATCTCCCCCTTGGTACCCTATGTCCCTCTATGAATGCTCAATTCACTAAGATACTCCGAAAACTAAGGCGATGCACAAAGCACCTACGAATTGAATCATAACTGAACATCTGGAATCTGAATTTAATGCATGATACATGAACTGGGCTATACTCGTAACTACTGGTATACTCAATCTTGGAATAGTAGCATGTCTGAGATTTTGAGTAGCATGAATAAGTGCAAAGACGAGAAAGTAAGTCATGCGAATCTAATTGCTAAACTGACTTATTGGCTATATATACTGAATTATACTACACCCTCATACTTAACTGGAGTATCTCTTCATCACAATTCTCTAAAGAAATTCTAGCAGTAATAGGGAGCCATGAATCTTGGGTATGGATTACACAAGACATCCAAATGAGGAATCACCACATTGACACTACTCTGCAGTCTGGAACATAGGCATATAACTCTTGAATTAGGATAGAATTACCAGGCCTTTGGCATTACAACTTCTTACTTTCAAGCTTAGCACACTTCTCGAATATCACTTAACTATACTATTCTCCTTAAATATCATATTCATTCAACTCGGCTTAAAATTCTCATATGAGCATTGACAAATCTTTCTACTAATGTCGGAAATAACTTAATCCCTTCGTCGTGATCAAGCCTAACTCTAAGTCACAAAAATACAACATGCCAGACCACGCTATTATTCTAAACCATATGATGCAATCTTCTATATCTCCTTTAAAGATCACATCCTAAGTAAAACATGCCTTACCACTTCAATGACTACTCTGAACTCTTACTATGAAGTCGTTAGCACATATAACGTTCCTTTACAACAATCTCAACATGTCATTCAAGCCTATCTTTATAACCACATATGAACTTCAAAGCAAACACTTATAAAGGCATACTTCACATATTCTCTAAACCACTATTAATATCACTCCCACGAGCTACCCCAAGAACATATACAAACAAAATTCTACTAACCATCACATGAATAAAAAACTTGGCCCCAAATCTTACTTTATACTTATGGCCTTATCTAAACAAGCGTACTATGATCTTTCATCAACAAGGAATAATTACTTACCACCACTATCATCGCATAAGGAGGAGTCACAAAAAAGTTAGAACATAAGACCTGGAGGCATGAAAATATATTATATGAAACTTGACACTCAACTGAGGCCTGAGGAATAGCAAATCAACATCCGGGATTTATCAAAGAAAATCTGAATTGGGGCATACATGACTATAAGATGAGTCTCGTCAATCATAAAGAGTATAGCATGAATTATGGGAACTGAGCACACCCTAAAGCGTGAGTATATGAGTCATGAGCTGTATGACCTCAATTTAAAGTTTATAACATATGGAATGTGATTCCGACTACTGAATGAACTGGAACTCCTCATTTTAAAATGGAAGAGCACGTGATTCTCTATCATATACATGAACATGAACTATGATCATGGAACTGAAACGTAAAGCTTGAGTAGGGATTGGGATCACTGAAAAATACTGAGATAAGAATGGGTTGAGTCTCACCCTTACTTTCTGACGTTCTATATCATCATGACATCACTACTAGAATCTGAGAGCCTGACTTGGTTATTCGTTCTATCATCTCCCCCTTGGCTTTAAGCCATCATATTAAGTTCAAGAGATCCCTTATTACTAGACTCTAAACTGAACTACACTCATCGCACTCTGGGTATGGAATACAACAATAAACATAATTAAATAGAAATTTAACCCGAAAGACCATACATGAAAGTGAAAATCCCACTGCTAATACTACCTTCTGAGATATACTCTATATTTCGATAGCCCCAATAGTCATAGTATAATGCTTGCACACTTATTTCTATCGGTTCAACCTTCAAAGCTCAAACTTAGATTTCTAACACTTAACATGGATATCACCGAGCCTTTGATGAACCATACCACTTTCATCATAGCCTACCAATATCGCGACTCCAAACTTATATCTTATTACTATGAGAATCAAGATCATATAAAAAGGCTCAACGCTATCAATCAAAAGTCCTTAACTTGGCTATTTAGAACACCATATACCATCTAGCTAGTCTTTTTCCACCTAGCAACTCAACGGTACCAGTAGCCATACACAACATGTAATAGCCTTAGAAAAATACTATAGCTTCATACCACCTTGGGCATACTTCTACATCATATATACAATGTCATACTTCATTACGAATCAAATAAAATTAGGCACTTCCATACACTGTTCAAGCCTATAGATCACTTCCGTATAACTAGTATCATTAACCAAGAAATCATCGTATCCACCTCCATGGCCATCAATTGTTTCAAACTTAATGTCTAGTGCTAAACATGATTTACAACCAACCTTATACACAATCCTCACTTAGAAACTATGAAATAAACATCAAGAAACACTAGTGCACTAGAAATTCATAACCACAATAATCGATCATGACCTTACGGTTTTCCTTGTCATAATCCATTAGCATGTACTATTTCAACACATCAAGCTTACAAATCTAATCCCACGAAACATGTATCATCAATCTCTTGCCACTATTCACCACCACACCATTTAAATTCAAGCCTATAGTCTAGCATCAATCATTTATAACCAATGAAGAGTGCAACATAGTATAAATATACTAATCCTTCAAATTGGGATACTCCACCCAAATACTTAAAAAATATACTACATACTTTCTATAAGTAGTATTAGTTTACAACTACCAATGAGAAGAAGGTTAAGGGGTAAGGTCACATAATAGACATGATCAACCTTAAGCTTATATTATAACCATACAATCTTATCTACTTATACAGCTTTCTCACATCACACTTACTTACCCCAACGGGCATTTAGACTACCTTCAAATACCCCATATGATAATGAGTCTATACTTACAACCTACTGGCTAATCTAGCCATTTTCCTTCATATCCTATAAGGGGTTTCTATAACCACCTTAAATATCCACTCTAGACTCTTTCTCTATGTTGAAAGAAAGAAAACAAATAACATTCTGAGTCAACACTTCCTCCATAGACTACCATACAATCCATAAATGGTACCACCATATTAGTCTACTACCACGAAAGGGTAAATCATTCTCAATCAATGGTTATTCAATTATAAATATTTAATCACAAAAATCACCCTCACTCTGACCTCTAACCTTGTGACTTCATATCACAAATTTCTTGGTCTAATTTCACTACCAATAGGTCATGACACCGACACTCTAACTTATACTACTACTCAGGTGGAAATACAGTTCCAACAAACACAAGAACAACAAGATGAATAGCAAGTTGCTAGTGAATCGAAATAGGCCTCACACGGCTTCACTAGACTTTTGTTTTCAAAAACACAATGATATCAAGATTACAAGAGATAGAAACTTGATACACAATATTCAATGACTCAAGAATACACATCTTACTCTTGTCTTAACTGAATGGCTCATAAGAACGAGGACACAATTTTACACTAGGAAACTCCTCTCCCGTCCTTTGTGGGACTTCTAAAATTTCTGCTAGATAATCAAAGAATATCTGAAAACACCAGACTGAGGAAGAAATTAGGATAACTTTTCTTTTTGTATGGGTGACACCATAACATGAACTAGAGTATGAAGGAGGAACATTCTGACTCTATAGCATGAACTATAACATGAAGAAAGAAAGACATTCCTAAACGTCTAGTAGTCTCCTGCTTATAAGTGTGGCGCGCTACACACCCATAAATAAGACTATACCCGACGCAATTTCGTAGACACCCTGGGACCATGAACCATGCTTTGATACCAAGTTTTTCATGACCCAAATCGAGGCCCTGGCCGTGATGAGCATTCCCAAACCCGAAGGCCTAAAACGTTCTCTGTCTATCTGATAATCATGCACATAATTCATATGATCAAAGTAATACGGACTAGACAGAATAATACGAAAACATGGTCAACAATTTAAAATAGTTAAAGGCCTGAAAACATGACCAACAATATTTAATAAATATCTGCAATAGTCTGCGAAATCTCTACTGACATACTATCTGAATAACTGGGATAAGGTCCCCAGCAGACCAAAAAATGACTAAAGATAAATATCTGAAAGTAAACAGGCCTTCTGGAATATAGAAGGATCACCCCTGCACAATCTGAAATATCTACTGTTTATCTGGACACCTAGATTGTGTCTTAAAACCTAGAAGGAGGGGGGTCAGTACAATTGTACTGGCACGCGAAGCAATCCAAAATAGAGTAATTGAACATATAACTATATACATAATACGTGAGAGCAAATGTTCATCAAACATTATGCATAAAACAGTTTCTGAAACACACATAGGCACCTTCTGAAAACATGTAACCTGTCTATAAATCTCAAACTCTGATCTGTGTATTACTTCTGAGTTAGGTGGTATCCCCTACAAGTCTAATATTCCACGGGTGATATGGAATCCGCCATTGACTCGGCGGGGAAGCCTCCAACCCGAGTATGCCGCAAGGGTTGGAGTTCCTGAATCTGATACGCCACACGACACTTAAGTCAGTGTATAATAATATACCCGGATTGACAAACCACATTTTTAGTCAATGAGTTGCTTGAACTCGAGTACTCTTCAGGGAACCACCTAACATCTCTGTATGCCCATTTTTAACCTTTTCTATACATGCAACATTCTGAATGTCAAAAAGCATGATAGTCTAAAATGTCTATTAGTCTGAGTCTGATATGACATTGGTCTGAATTGGTATCGTTATACCAAAACTTGAAAGTCATGATTTTTGAGCCATAACACATTAAGCCAAATCTTTCATTTAAAGAAAAACTTAGACCACCAAAAACATGCAACTGATATAGAAGATTTCGTGTTTCGAAACTCAAGTCAAAATTATGCAAAAATTTCATCAACATATGGTGGTCTAGTGCCTTTAGTAAATCCATGCACTCTTTCATTACATGCATTATGAACATTAAAAATTCATGCTAGATTCCCTCTTTAGTGATTTAAAACAACCTTTAAATCATAACAAGAGTTCAACCATTTCATATAGTGCTTTTCAAGGATGCATTGTAAAACAATTCATATGCCATGAGAAATCTAAAAAAATCATAATAAGAGGGAATTTACCGAAAATCTTGCTCTCAACAAGAATTCATTCTTAAATACATGATTTCATACATTCATATTCTCAAATCACTTTGGGAAAGGTCAAAAGACCAAAACAATGATGTTAAAACATTTAATACATGAATATATACATAGATTCAAAAATCCCATTCTAAAACATGATTTTTTTCTATGCCAATGAGAATTTAGGAAAACCCCGCATACCTCTATTTCGAAAAATAATGGGTGCTTCTTGAAGCCTGTGGATTGGGGATTCCGAATCACTAATCAATTTTGAAAACCCATGATTAAATCTTGATTTGTTTGGGTTTTTAGTTTAAAACCTTTGGGAGTATTCTTGAGAATTTTTAGATGAATATGGATGTATTTTAGAGAATTGGGGACTAAATTTCGTGTTTATGGCTGAATAAGGGTGGGAAAAGGACCATTTTGCCCCAAAAACGAAGTGTTTAAGTCACTTGAAACCATTACATAGGCGCCACATATGATATCGCCTATATTTACATAGGCGACGCATATGCTATCGCATATGCTTTCCAGTGGCCATGTGCGGTTGGTTAGGCGACACATTCTACTTTGAAAGACCATAACTTCTTGCTCGGGTGCCATATTTTAGAAAAATTGGTATCGTTGGAAAGTTAACTCGAAGACCTATCATTTGAAACATAGTAGGCTCTCTAATTCGAAATATACATAGAGTTATGGTCGATGGAAGCTAACACAAATTTCAACGTCCACTAAAACTTAATCGATCGAAATAGTTTCAACTCGTCCATGAGTTGAAGGACCTCGATGGTCTAAATTCATACTCAAATGGATTCACATACTACATAATTGATTAACATGCCAAATTGGCATAGGATTTAAGGCTCTGGGATTATCAACGCGTCAGAGTCATGGTTTTTATTCTAGCCCAATATGCGGGGTGTTACAATATGAATCACATAACAATATTAAGTTTTTTAATATGTATCAATTGAAAACAATATTTTTAAAATGTATCATCAATTAACCTGTTGAGATTAAATAGTAATATGTATCACTTTATAATTTAATTTAGGAAATATATCACTAACATTCCTAATGAACTCTAACATATCTACATAAGAGAAAAGTACTAATGAATTATAAACAATGATCTTAAAAAAACATTTCTCTTTCAACTGAAAACAGAATATATCAATCAATGAATTTTTGAATAATTAACTCAAATTATTGAATTCAAAACTTTGAACTAAGTAAACATGTCTAATTAAACTTTAAAGAGAAAATGTCACATCTCAATTGGAAAGTGGTTGCATGTGCGTCTGTTATGGTCTTCATACCCACACTTGCCACAACGATTTGATGTTGATGAAAATTTTCCCTACTTTTCTCTTTTCTACCTTTCTTGGGTCTTCCTGGTGGGCATTTATATTTTGTAGGCAAAATCACCTCTTCTAACACCTCCGGTGATACATGCCAACCTCGTTTATCGGGCATTGAACACAGCGACATTTCATAAGTCTTCACCAGTGCCTCCTTCCTGTAGTAATCTGAATAGTATGGCTTCATTTTCTTTACATGTTCGCTTTTCAAAATTGGCAAAATTGGCAGTTCACGAGCCTCAACAAGACGAGAGTTGATACATTCTGCAATGTTGGGTCATCATCCTCTCCCTATTTATTGGAGCATGAACTCACGACCACTTTACAAATCCAACATTTTCCAAATATACCTTAACTCTATTATCAATCTTTCCCACTTTACACATAGGCTCATCAAAATCATCCAACTTGTACGCTTTAGCCATGTCGAAAAATTCACCGGTCATTTTGTCCTTGCTCTTTCTATAATTCATGCAGGCATTGTTCCAAAGATGCCAAATACAAGCAAAATATGGTATACATGGATAGACCACACTAACCGCCTTGATTATGCTTTCATGTTTATCAAAAACAACACACATATTATCACGCTCACTGAAAGCACACTTAAATTGCTGGAAAAACTACGTCCAGGATGAATCATTCTCAGAATCTACAATCCCATACGCAAGCAGTAATATATGTCTTGATACATAATATCAAACAATTATTATGTCTAACTTATATAACAATTACCATCATTTGTAAGAAAAATATAAATCACTACGTGCAATATCTGCTCCATTAAGTGTGCTAGCTGAAACGAATGTTCCCTGATATGGTCCTCTCATGTGACTTCTGTCTACTACCACAACAAGCCTACAATACCCAAATCCCCTAATAAAAGGTTGTAGTATCCTTATATGTGAATTGGGATAAATAGAATTCAACATGTATACGTAGGTGGGCATTTTCTCATATCCGTCAGCCGATCGCCCTCTCAATATCTTTAAAACACGTTCTTTAGCACGCCACGCCTTCATGTAATCATGTCCAAACCAAGTTCCCCTTTTATATCTTCAATAATGTCGCTTGAGGTGACTATTCTTTTGTAGTTCACCAATTTTGGAGCTGTTATTCCAGCTACAAAGGCAACGGTTGCATGCTGCTGCTCAACCACTCTGTCCATTATTGAGCAGGTGCGTTCATCGTTGAAGGTACATACTATAAATGTATCAGTACCATGCTTACAGAATGCCTTGAATATCCAACTACATTCCGGCGATTTGCACAGCAAGACATAACTAAAATATACGTCAAAAAAATAAATTGCCAATATGAAGTTACGTTAATCTGTTTATATATGAATCACCATATAAGACTACTTCAATCAAAAAATGAGCCAACTAACCAATGAATAAACAGTCAACAAGAATCACAAATATGAACTTAATTTGTTATTCTTTTTTATTATATGAATCACAAGACATATGAATAACCTATTTTTTTCAATCTGTTTATATGAATCACCATTTATATGAATATCCAAGTGCATGAATAACCAGTTATATGAATCACCATTTATATGAATATGCACTTACAAGAATAATTAGTTATTTGTATCACTTATATGAATCACATGTTATTTGCATCACCAGTTACATAAATCATCATTTATATGAATCACTAATTACATGAATTATCAGTTACATTAATCACCAACATAAAAAAACAGTTATATGAATAACCTACTATATGAATCAACAATTAACTAATATACAAATGTATCACTACAGCTTCCAGATGTATCAAATTGCAAATTAAATCAAAAATTGTTATTGAAAAATTAAAACCAAACCTCTACTTGTCAGATCTCTCAGCTCTGAAATTGAACTTGTGCTTTATTGCATAGTTACGCATTACCAAGACAAGTTTAGCTTTGTTTTTGTACTTTTGGTTCACCTTTAAGACACTATTATAGCAATCACTTATCAGTTCTTCACCACCTACATTAATAACTGGCAGAGATCCAACAGTACCAATTGCAGCAACTGCAAGTTCAGACAGCTCAACAAAATCATAACACTCAATTGTCATATCATCCGCGTTAAATCATCATTGTCAATTACAATTTCACTCATTGTAATACATGGTGGATACTTTCCGAATACAGTTTTAGCTTTTAAAATCAGAATAAAAATTTTCACAGTCATATCATTATGAATCTCCAACGCTGATGAATTGCCTTGAACAACGTATTTGGCATGAATTCTTTTCAGAGATACGTCAATTTTCAATTGAATTAATATGGTGTTCATTAAATCACGGTATGATATTTTTTCATGAATTACAATACCATCGACCCGATAGTTATCGTACCTTGTTTTAGAAACCCATTCCCCAGAGTGACGCAACAACACAGTAACGAGTTCCATTGAAGAAATTCAGAAATTTAAGATGTAATTTCGATTTTTTTGTTCCAAGATTGAAAAACTTTGAGCTTCTAGTCTAGCTTGCTTCAATATTGAACTGTTGTAAAGTGGAATTGCGTTTTTAATAGTTTTGGCGAGATTTGCGTTGTTAAAATCAGAGAAAATCCGTTGCTTCCTTAAATAACTCCCTGATTTGTTTCATATGTATCCCTTTTAAATATGTATCACCACTTAACATATGTATCACCATTTCAAAATTCCAGGATAGGATGTAATTAGTAAAATAAACAGAATTTTATGTAATATTACTTAAAGTATCAGGGATTTATGTAAGTTACTCTTTTTTTAAACACTTGTTGGATCCTTTTTCTCATACACCTCCAATGTATATAGGCATAATATATAAACATGTTCTTTAACTAGACCTCAAATCACATCTATGAGCTCTATCTTGGGGTGTGCACAAGTAGACACTTAAACTTGTATAAAATTGATCAAGTAAACACAGATGTTCTATGTGACATAATACACTTAGGATGCCATGTAGGACAAGAATTGGCTAAGTAGGATGCCACATAGGACATTTGAGTTTACTTGTTCAACTTTATACAAATTTATGTACCTATTTGTTCACACCCAAAGTTGGAGGTCATAGTTGTGATCTGAGGTCAAGTTAAAGAGAATGTTTATGTATTATGCCTTTATATATTATGTATACTGATGTATACTGATGAATAACTCCTTGGGACTAGGCTCGTCTCGAGAAAATGGGCCTCCTTGGCCCATGTTGAGGAAGTTGGAAAGTAAGCGAGTCCAAGAGGACTCAAACCAAGGTTACATGCCAAAAAAATATATATAAGAAATAATATCTAGTCTAAAATAAGCGTTTGGCAAAAAGATAACATGAAGTGTAACCAAAAAAATGATTAAATAGGTAAGTAAAGGATGTATTCATGTTGAGTTATAAAAAGAAAATACGTGTGCAGTTGGAAGATCCAAATAACAGTGAAAAAGTCAAACATTAAATACTCCAAAAATCTCACATTTTAATTGATCAAATGTTGTATTTGTGAACATGAAGACACATTTCAGAGGGAAAAGAGAAAGAATCATGATTACTGACTATCATCAACACTCCTAGTCAACTTAAAACAAACACATGAAGACATGAAAATAAATAGGAACTCAAACCCCCACAAAGACGAGTGATTTGAATTAAATGAGATCAACAAGCAAACTTTTTATAACAAAACTAACCCATGACGAGGATTTGCAACTAATCTTATCTCACAATCAAAAGGAAGAGAAATTACGATCTTGCAATCCAGACAACTAATCTAAACTGAGAGACAATCTTTGAGAAACTTATATTATACCACGCATGAGATTGTTTTTTCAGGGTTTCAGAGAATCAAGAACAAGATTTTGTCCTTTCACTGGTTCGCAATACCCATCTATAGTATTTCATAGCTCTATAAAGTATTTCAAGAAAACTAAGAAAAGATATAGGGAAGAAACTTGACAGAATATGAAGAGAGAGAAAAATAAAGGCAGTCTAGAAACTAAATAAAGCAAAGAAAAAGGGAAAAGGCTATCTGAAAAAAATAAAGCAAATAGAAAAGGGACAAAGTAAACTGGAACCAAATAAAGCAAATAGAAAAGGGGAAAGCAAACCGAAAGCAAACAAAGCCTCAACCCTGAAGGTAAGCAAATAATTTAGGCTTGTCAAATAACCCAACATGCTCTCTAAAGCAAAGTTTCCAACTTGACTTACTTACTCACTTTTTAAATAAAAACTGAAGCTTGAAATAGAGTTGTCATGGACGGAACATGCTCATTTTTAATCTTTACATTCACCTGTCCTCAAGTCCATTTTAACACTGAGATGAAAAAAACAGCAAAGGGACTTGAGCATTGAAGTAACAGCTTTTCAGCAAAAACTGAAACCTTAAGTCATCCCTATCCTTTCCTTGACAAGTTCAAGAGAGCTTTTACATGTCAAGCAAATCATATAGGGATTTTTGGATTATTCCATTGTTCCCATTAACATTGAGAGTGAAGGGAACTTGTGAGTGGTCCTAAGACTCAAGGAAAGCAGAACAACAAGACAACTCTATGAAAAACTCAAATAAACATGGAATCTTGAATAAACCGGATATGCGAAAACTAGACTAGGATATATAATCCATTACTAGAAGAATAACAAAGAAGCAAAATCACTTGACCACAATAAATTCAAAACTAAAACAGTCATGAGAAATAAAACACACAACTTAATAGCATGATTCAAACTATCAAAGCTTTAAAAGTTAATATTAACAAAGAAAAATAGGGGTATTATCAACGCAACATCTTCATTTTTACTTAATGAGGCTTATACTATCAAAATAATAGGAAAGAAACATCAAAATCCTAGGTTCTACAGCATAAAACTACCATCTACAAGAAAATGTGGAATTCCAACATCACTAATACTATTAACACTACAAAAAGAGAGAGAACTAAAGAGTTACTACAATAATAACAAAACAAAAACAGAACTACAACAAGAGAAGAAAAGAAATGAGGGGTTACCTTTCTTAGAGAAGAAAACCAGGACTCTAAGTCGTCGTTAAAATCCTTTAACCACCGCCATAACACCACTTTTAATTGAAACTCTAGGCTCAAAGGAGTCTTATATGAATTCTGATAAAATGGTAAACTAGAGGAAAATCTTTAGCTCAAAATTCCCTTTTGCTCGATAATTCTGATCTTCAAGGCTTCTTGTTCAAAAGTTTTTCCAACCATCAAGACTTGGTTTTCACCAAAATAGAATAGGTATTTATAGAACAAGATTCATGGTTGAGTTTTGACTGCAGTCCATGTGGGAGAGGGGATTTTAAGGGGTATTTTGAGAATTTTAGATGAGGATAAGGATGAACTAAAAATTGTACCAATTTGGTAGAAAATAAAAAATTGAGTGGATAATAGTTTGGTGTTTTATCGAATCTTTTGGAGTACACCTTCTTATTCTACGCACGCCTCTCACGTATGGAGTTGGAGAGAGACGAGAGAACGAGGGTTGGCATTACTCTTGGTTTTAAGAAGGTTGTCATTTGGGGAGGACAAGATGGGCATTTTGGTTTTGCTATTGTCTTCTGGGGAAGCTGTTGTTTGTTGTCGTTGTTTGCTATGCTTTTGGGCTTATCGGAGATTAGGAATAAGTGTAAACAACATAAATCTCCTAATTAATAAAATTAATTACATAAATTTGTCTTATTTTCTCTTTTTCAAATTTTGGAAAGATACTTATATATTTGGCCAATTATTATATATAGGTCGAATGTATGATGAAATAATTAGTCCTAAATTTAAGATAATTAAAATCATTAATTATTTTACAGTTTCCTAAGTAACGACAATAATTAGCTAACATTAACTCGTTTATGGATAAAACTAGTAATTGATATTTGAATTTTAAAACTTTTCTTAAACGTCAATTTTTTTTTTGTAATCTTGGATTCAAGATCTGGAAAGCAAAAAGCAACCAATTTCTTCTACATACGTTCTTCAATACTACTAAAATTAATATGAATATCCTCATATTGCTGCGACATTCTGGAAATTGGAAGTCAGAAATTAGTTAAGAGTCATACAAAAGTGACGCAATAATTATTTTGGAAAGTATTGTTTTCTTGAAATTGGTTTCTACGATCGCCATGAAATTGGGTATCGACGAAGTACGTAAAAAAATTGAAGTTAAATATGTGGTTGAAGGAAATTCTTCTCCAATTGTCATAAGAAACAATAATGGAGTGAGGGTTTAGTTGAGTTGAAGAAACAATTTTCTGGATTGATTAATTTTCCGCTTTGTATTTCAACTTTTGATAAATCTAATAGTGAAATAGAGTTTGATAAAGAAACAGGTATTGTATTGTGTATTGAGGATAGTGAATATGATTCGATTGCGTTAACGGTTGTTGAAATGGATAATCAGTATGCTTTATATGTTCCTGAAATTGAAGTGAAAAACTTTATTACTGATTGTAAGAACACCGAAATAATGGTGAATCTGGTTTACAAGTATAAGCAAACTCTTGTTTCAGTAATGGCAAGACATGCAATAGCTAATGGCTTCAATACCAAAGCGAAATGATCCGATAAAAAAAGGTATGATGTAAAAGTGTCAATTTCATTTGCTGAGCTTATAATGTATGGTAATTTGTTTTTTGAGGTTTTGAAGAAGTGTTTGTTCTTATGTTGGTTCGTTTGTTGCGGTAGCTCATAAATATACGAATGTATAATGTGTTATTATACATGCTTGCAAATGTATTATGAATCTGTTTTAGTCAATGCAATGTATGATAAAATGGTTTATAATATTCTGAAGTTGCTTGTGTTTTATAGTTGGATTTTATATTGAAATATGAATGTATAATATTTGATTATACATTTAGAGAAATGTATAATGTAGCTGGGGTAGTTCCAGGATTTGCATTTTTTTCTATCTATTTTTATTTGTAATATTATGTTTATTACATTGACTCAGTTTTTATGTATTGATGCAGCTATGTACTGATTTGTCATAACAAATATTGCAAGTGGTTCTTGAAGGCGTCTTGTATGAATGAATCGGAATTATTTGTGATAAAAATATTTGATTCAGAGCATACTTGTAGTCTTAGCGATAGAGTGTTGAATAATGTGGTTGCGACAAAAATTTTTATGAGTGAATTCACAGCTCCAAAATTAATCAATCATAAGAGAATACATACCCTCACAGACATTATTGAAGAAATGAAGGTTGTTTACAGAGTTGATATTAATTACATGAAAGCCTGGCACGCAAAAGAGAAGGCGATTGCGATGCTTAGAGGTGGACCAGTAGATGGATATAGAAAAATACCCCGTTATATCTATATGCTAAACTAAGTGTATCCGCAATCGCACATTTGGAAGCATAAGGCAGTAGATAACGAGTTTAAATACTTGTTTATTGTCTTGCATCCCATGATAAGGGGTTTTGAATTTTGTAGACCTGTTGTAGTTATTGACGGGGCTCATTTAAGCGGCCCATAAGAAGGAACCTTTCTATCTGCAAGCACAGTAGATGGTGCAGGTATTGTGCGTTCCAGTTTTATTATACAGTTTTATTGTTATGGTTTTTAATATGTATTATATGAACTTATACATTGATGCTTTATGTATGATAATTCATAGAGATGCTAAAATTAGCACCTTTATCATTGACATTTTTTTTCCATTATTTTCCTTGTTTCTTTTATATTTAGGTTGTATTCAGCCATTAGCTTATGGTGTTGTTGATTCGGAGAATGACAATGCGTGGACTTGATTTTTTCAATAGTTTAGAGAGGCATTTGATGAACGAGACAACATGTGTGTTGTATATAAAAGGTGTAAGCATTTTTTATCCTAATGTCCCTCATCTAGCATGTATTTGACATTTATGGGAAAACGTTTGCACCCATTTTAGAAAAAGCAAAGATAGACTTAGTGGCCTATACTATTCCATGGCTAAAGCTTATAGAAAAGAAGAATTTGATTATATTATGTCAAAGGTTGCTAAGGTTGATGAAAGAGTTAAGGAATATCTGGAGAATGTTGGGTATGAAAAATGGTCTCGATGTCACTCGCCTATAAATAGAGATAGAATGATGAACTCTAAATAGCCGAATGTATTAACAGTTGTTTGGTTGAGGCTAGAAAACTTCCTATTTTAGGTTTCCTTGAAAAAGTTAGAATTTTATTTACCGCTTGAAATTGTAAGAACAACAAAATTGCATCTTACACCAATACAACTCTTGGGAGAAGGTTTGAAGAAATACTGACTCTTAATGGGGTTAAAGATTTACGGATGACGGTATGTATTAGAATAATTATGTAACAGAAACTTTATTTTCCATTGATTATATTTTCTTATTTTATCATCTGTATTAAATATGCGTTTTCTAATAGGTTAAGCTAGCAGATAGTTATCTTTATTGTGTATATGATTCGGGATGGAGGTACATTATCGATATTAAGTGTGACACGTGCAACTGCGGTTGGTATCAAATTAATGAAATGTCATGTCCACACGAAATTGCCGTATTAAAAAGTAAAAATATAGATGTAAAGGATTATGGTCGTTATTGCTCTGAATTGTACAGGCCAAACACCATAGTCAAGACATATAAACTCCCGATAGTTCCAATGCCAGACAAGAAGAATTGGAATGTTCTAGGTTTTGTTGATGATGAAGAAATTTTGCCACCCAAATATAGAAAACCGTCTGGTAGGCCAAAAAAAAAGGAAGGCATTTGAAATCAAGTGAATCATTGTCTTCAAGTTCAAACCATTGCGGTAAATGCGGACAAGCCGGTCACAAATGGAGAACGTGCGGTTTCTTCTCAAAGGACTCATGATGAAGATAATATGTTTTCTATATGCTGATGCTTTGAATGGTTTTATTTGTATAAATATTTTTATTAGTTTTTGTTGGAATGCTGGAACAACTAATATTAAGCTGTTTAATTGCTATTTGATTTTCACTTCTTTAATTAATGTTTTATACTATAAGAACAATTTGAAGCATTTTTCATATATCATATTTCGTAATCGTATAACTTGTAGTTATAACTGATGGGTATATTTAGTATGTAACCTGGGAACTATTATAGTAATCAATTTGTTGAAACATAAGTTGTAGCAAACTGTTATACATTAATAGTTAATGTGTAAGGAATGTATGATATAGCGTTATACCTTGTTTAAGTATATTATGTTAGACAGAAAAAAATGTCATTTAACTGACTTCTTTAAAAAAAAAACAGCACATGAATCATGTTTTATGTGTATGATTACACATGATACGTTTATGTAAAATATATGATGTTCATTTACGAATGTATAATATTAGATTATACATTTGTATCAATGTATGAAATAGTATCATACTTTATAAAATGTATTGTGTAAACTATTTTTGTAATTTTTTTCAAGAAAAATCATATGACAACATGTATTATGTTATATAATAAATATATTTAAATGTATTAGACATTATTTCAATGTATTTTTAACTTATAAGAAAATGTACATCACAGTAAAAATATAATGTGATCAAATACAATATCAGTTTAATTTTATATTTATTTCTACACGTTTAAAAAAATGAAAGGCAAACTCAATATCTACCAAGAATTAGTTGATAACATTGCAGTAGCGTGTTAGTAACTGCAAATCATTTTTTCAAAAATAAGAAGACATCCATAAAATGTGCATTAACACCAAGAAAGTAATTTTGGAATTGTTTAACATCAACCACAAAACTAAGAATTAGTTCTTTCAATGCTGACTATTATAAAACAATGCTACTCTAAAGTAAAAATTGCCCTTGCATTAATTTCTTCGAGAACACTATTCCTTGACCGAGGCGGATCACCATTATCACTCGTGTACCCTTCATTTGCTTTTTCCACTCCGTAATGCCACAACAATGAAGCATATCAGGTATGTTGAATTTTAGCATCAAACCCACATGAATGAACTTGCTTCCCTTCACTTAATATTTCTGCATAGGCACACACAAAGATGCCATGGTCCGTGATTTCAAAAAATAAAAAATGAAATAATAATTAGTAGATTACTTATAACATCGTTACACATGAAAATAAACTATAATTTACTTACAAACTGTTAGACGCTTGTTGTGGGATGTTTTGAATATAGTCAACATCAAATGAAATTTCATTGACAAGACCAGTTTGCTGAGCAAACTTCCCTTTGTACGCTTCAAATGTTGGCCAGTCAGTTCGCTCGGTCTTTTTATAAATGTCATTGTCTGGCAAGTAAGTAGGCAGCATCATTGCAAGCTTTTGTATTTCGATTGTTGGTTCCTTTTTTCTTTTACTTGACAATGAGTCATACACACTTATCACTCTTTTCTTTGAGACAATCACAACCAATACCCAGTGAAATTCTTTTCCATAGTTAATTGGAACATATACCTCATACACCATGTACCATGGTAACCCAACAGGAGTACAAAATCCATGAATTATATTTGCAATAGCATCTTCATTCTTAGCCACCACAATTAATTCTGCATAGTCTTGTTGCGTGGATAGCTCAACTGCCAGTTCCACTGGATAATATCGCGTATGTTTCTTATCAACATATGTATTAAAGAAGCAGCTAGTCATTGTATATCTATAATTATCATCCAGCTAAAGCTTTGATTCTTTGTCAAGCGGTAGAAGATCACATCTAAATGCTACACGTGAAAATAGGGTAACAAAGTAAAAATCATTTAAAGAAATCAGTAGCTTTATTATTTGTTGTTTAAAGTTAGTAAAATGCAATGAAGCATGCAGGGCTGACACATACATGTATGATATATAGTTATACATCCTTAAATTTGATAGATTTTATATTTCAGGGATGGATGTAATAAAAATTTAACTAACCCATAATTAAAACATAGATGATATGGTGTTAATATGATGTTTCTAACAATAACTAGTGTTACATGTTATTATACATGACATGTTGATTAAAGTTGGATATCTAGTAATGGTAAATACAAAATTTATGATATCGTATTATACATTAGTTCACATGTATGATAAACATTTGATTATGTTAGGTCATGTTAGCACAATATGCTAAAATGTACAAAATATAATACAACATTGAACCTAGAATATTGCTATTTCAGATTACATTTCAAAATTAAACTTCAAAAAAATTTAAAGCATATTGTAAAAGTAACAGAAGCTGTAAGTTGTCAGATTTATGTTTAGGTGTTGTAGAAAATTAACTATCAGCAAAAGCACTTATGATATAGATCATATTTAGATTAAGTTACCTCATCATTCCAGCGTGTCTTGCGTTTGGTCATCAAGTAAAATCTATTCTTGGACTGTAGGTGTGCAACGACAAAGTTCAATTGTGGGTAACCTAATTTTGAAGCATTTATTCGATAGTGGTTGTCCGTTTCTTTCCTGGAAAATCATCATTGATTACACATCACAAATATTTATGATGAGATAGTATTGTTAAAAAAAAGAATACCAAATTTCTTACTTGGCAGAATGAGTTTTCAGTAATCCTACGACAATTCACTGGGAGTAATCGATCATCAATTCGTTTGGCAAATCTTGGTTAATGGTGTACCCATCAAAAGCATACTTTAGATTCTCCTCTTTATCAGAATCGCCCGCATCCTTAGAGCCAGAATCATACTTTATAATATATGGTGACCTAAAAACCCTGGACTTCTTTCTTTCCTTTTTGACAGGTGCTTTTGCTTTTGTTGCTTCAAGCTCCTAAACTTGAGCATCAAGGAAATCAAGTGGAATCTGACTGTCCGAAAGGTCCCATTGACTTTCGGTCATTTTATTTAAAGCACCAACATCTAATGACTTTGTAGTCGAAGGCGTTGAAAAAATAAATAAGATTGAATCTACAGTTACCTGAATTGAATTAGTTATTGTCCCACCAACTTCATCCTATATGAACATATAAGCATGTGTAATGTATAAATACAATATCTGAATGTATAAATATATTAATGCTTACTACATTTATGTCTAAAGTGAATGATACTTGTTATTACATATTACATTAAACGTAATTCCATACATATAATGTTATTCATCCATTTATACAGAATAATTAGTAATCTGGAACTATTATCTTTGCACTAAAAACACCAGTGCATAATCAACAATCTTTAGTACAATTGGTTAATGTCCTTTGACCAAAAAAGCATTTTGTAGTAGATAATACATACACAAATTACCATAATGAACTTGTTTAAATAATGAGTTATCAGGAAATCATGATCACCCAATGTGCATCAAGTGTAAAACTACTTGTTAAGAGAACTACTGCACAACAATGTTAGAAATCATGAAAGCATCAATATCCTAAAAATTTGATATGCACCAGAGAAACATTCAGTCCCATTATGTACCTTTACCAGGTCGAACATGTAGATAGATATATTTTGTAATAAAAAATTAATATTAGGGATCAAAAAATACCTGCACATCTTTCATATCAGTACATTCCTATTTTTTCAAATCCACTTCATAACCATCTTCTTTAGTGGTTATATTCACATCTTATATGAAATAACAATTATCGTGTGTGATCAGTTATTGCAAGTAAGAGAAAAAAGATGGAAATGAAGATTTATACCTGTGATAAAAAATTTCTATCTGTAATGGGTGCATATGCATGTATAAATCTATTGCTTACATATCATATGTTTGTACAAGGTAAAGCATTCTATGATCCTCACTTGAATAAACATAACATGTATGTATGTGTTAGGTGATTCACAAATGATGTTATATCAGTAATAACATAAATATGTATGATGATATTCATAAACTACATGCTTTATATCCAAGAAACTGTTTGTATGTTGAATGTATAACTCTTCTTTATACTTTCAATTGAATGTTTTATGAACATTTAACTGCCCAAGTATGAAGAAGTTAATAGGTTCTACATGTGTATAGAAGTATTTTGTAGTAGTTAAGTAATATTAGGGACAAAAATATACCGGAAAATCTTCTACATTCGGAATGTTCTGTTTTTCCAATTCATCATCTCTACCTTCTGCTTCATAGGCCATAATCTCATCCTATTAGTTATGCGATAATTATCATCATCTAATTTGCATGAAAATAAAAATTTGTAGTTATTAAGACAACTGTTTAACAATGTACAAAATATTGAAAGCGTCAAGATCCATACAACTTTATATTCAACCGATAACATTACGATCCCTTTTCAATCAAAAACAGGTGCTATATTTACTTAGACATCTATTATTGAAAAAAAATAATTTGATGTACAGAAAAATACCTTCAAAGCCTTCAAATTAGAATAGTCCTCATTTTCCAAATCATCCCCACGACCTGCCTCTTTATAGGCTGAATTCACATCCTAAATTAAATAACAATCAGCGTGTATGAATAGTTTTTCTTAAATGTGTTATAGGTGATTCAAGAATGATGTTATTTAAGTAATTGTAAATAACATACATATGTATGAAGATACTCATAAATAACATGTATTTTGTTGAAAGAAAAAATAATAGGATTAATGTATAATTGACCATTACACAGACAAAATAATGTTTGATCAAACTAAAACTACCCAAATTTAAATATTTTAACTGGTGCTACACGTGTATAAACATACTGTTTAGTACTTAAAAAATATTAGGGACAACAAAAATACCAGCAACTTTTACTCTTCAAGAATGTGTTGCTTATTAAATTCTTCATCACGAGACTCTTCTATATCATTGAGTGATCCCTTAGCATAATCTTCATGCTATATAAAAAAGAAACAACATTTGATTTTGATATGGTAGTTATGTAGAGTTATAGTAACATAAAAAAATAATTGACAAAAAAGTACCTGCATATCCTCCTTATATGGACTCTCATGTTTCTTGGATCCGTCTTCTTGACTTTGTTGTTGATCAACAATTTTCTCCTCCTATTAACACGAATAATCTGAAAGTATGAACATTTCATCAACGTTAGATAAAATTAAATAAAATTTAATTTTTATACCTGTGATTGCTTATTTTCTTCATTCTTCAATGCTTTGACAACCTCAGTAGGTATTTTTTATATTAGTGTAACCAGCTCAGCCATCTTTTCTGCAAACTTATAATATAAAGAAAAAAAATAGTAGAAACACATCATTCTTTTAAAAAAAAATCAATAAGAAAGTTAACTTACACATTTGTTGATGTAATTCTTTATTTCATCACCATCTAAACTTAATTTAGAAGTCCCTTCTGGCTGTGTGGAAGATGAAGGAACAGACTTGTGCTAGTGACACTCAGGAGACATACCAATTTCTCCATGTTGATGATGTTCAAATTCAGACACACCAATTTCTCCTTTGTCTGTTGCATCCTTTTGCGTTTCACTATACAAACCAGACATATGATGTACTAGATGATCACGTGTAGACGTATCATCATCCATCACCGCTAGACTATCTTACTGAAACATCACAGTTTTTCTTCTCTTCAAAGGTTGGTCAGGTGATTCAAGCAAAGCTAAACCAGCCTTTATGAGGATTTCCCACAGTGGTATAGTGCTGAAATCCCCAAATTCTTTAGCAATGGTACTGACACACTGTTAAAATTCATCTACTTTTCTTTTCAATGTTCCAGCAATGGATGTTGAAGCAGAAGTTATTGGATCAAATGTCTCAAAATCTTCAGAAAAGGACAAATCCAACCTACTAACTTCTTTGATTGTAGGTTGTATATTCTTGTACGAATGCTAGAAAGAATAATTTCAAAATGAAATATTTGTGCATAAATAAAACGACTTGAACAGACAAAATAAGTACAAAGTTAAACAATTACCTTACTGAACATGCCAGACATAAAAGATTCGTACTTAGGCCTTATACACTTCACAGACCAGTTTTATATTCTTGGGATTACGTTTCTCTGATGAACAACAGTTTTTTATTCTACCTCGGAGCAGCACTCAAACATCCAAACATTTAGAGCATACTGCATTTCACCCAATGAATATAACTGCTTTGCGATATTAAAATCCTGCTGCCAGGAACTCATTAACTTTTCAAATGTAACCTTCCCCCATGGAAAGTAAATGTACCGACCGTCCTCGACCATCTGAAAGTGAGATACACTGATTGCTGCTTCCTTATGCTGAGAAAATATAAATGTATGAACAAAGAACAAAATCTCCAGATTCAGAACATTTTCAGAGTTATCGAAGTTTCCCATCTTCACACATGTAATCAGTTTTGACCTAGTTATTGGTCCTTTATTGTCGGGAAAATACTTTGGTATCAAGGCTGATTTTGATAATGAAGTATACATATAATCATCAATATTACCGGTACATTTAAGATCGGTAATAATGGAAAATTCAAGCATTGTAAATTTGAGGATTTCCTCTTGTACCCTAACATGAAGCTCATCCTTATTATCCTGCTGAATTTCAAGCATGAGGAGATATTTTGAAATCTGTCCTATCCAGTTGCACTGTGGCAAATCTATAAATATCCCAAAAATGGTATTTTTAAATGTTCTAAAACATCCTCTTCAAAATGTTCCTTTATCTTTTCACCGAAAGCACAGTTACATAAGCTCCCTATATGCAATGGGTGTGGTAAGACTTTGTCAATTCAGTATTTCATGCCCTGAAAAAAAACATACCATAATTAGCTAATAGTTACACATTGTATGGGGGTTCTTTATACATTCAAAAACAAAATCAAACAAACATTAAACAACTGTTAGTCATGTATGAGGGTAACTTATACATTTACAAATAAACTGCATTAATGTATAATAAAATCAGATCAATATATTCACTAGAGTAACATATGTATGAGGTTAACTTATACATCTCAAAATTAATATAAGCTGTTAGACATTTATGAGGGTAACTTATTCATTTACAAATAAATTGCATTAGTGTATAATAAATCAAACCCTAACCACGCTAGAGTTACACACCTATAAGGGTAACTTATACATCTAAAAATTCATATTAGACTCTAAATAAAACTACATGTAAACATGTATGGGGGTAACTTATACACCTAAAAATTCTATTTAGGACCACAATTAAACAATATATACAAATGTATGATGGTTATTTATATATTTAAAAATTTATATCAGACCAAAATAAACAACAATTACACATGTATAAGGGTAACTTATACATCTCAAAATTAATATCAGCTTTATTAGGTGAATGTATAACCTATAGAACTATATTTCAGAATACCTACATTATACATTATTGTGATGAAAAAGTTAATGTATCATTTCTTATTATACATATGTCAAATTATACCTAAACTCATAATCAATACCTTCGGAAGACATGGTCGGCCAGAATCAACAAACTTCTTTTTACTTGCTTTTGAACTAGACTTCTTCAATTTAGAAGTGGCTTTATCCCTTAATTTCTTCATTGTAATGGGGTCATTTCTGTGCTTTGACCGATTCTCTGTGAATTTCGGATCCTGTTCATCAAATGTACAAGGAACAAATCCAAGTGGAACATTTTTTCATTTACGTCTAACTGAGTAATTCCTAAACTAAAACTTGGAGGATAATACATTACCAATTAACACTATTTTACCTTAACAGTAGTGTTAAATCGAACAACAAAACAAGAAAATCAAAGATCTAACTTATACTATATGAAAAATAACGAAAAAAATGAACTACTGAACTTGAATATGATTGAAGAATACTGTAATTTGAACATGAAAAAAAACCAACAATGGAAAACCCCTGAATTGGTAAAGTTGAACAAAAAATATTCAAAAAGTTAATGAAGTAAATTATTAAAAACAATTAAATCTTGATAATTTACAATTTGATAATCACTGGGTAGATGTTACTTCAATTTTGCCGTAAAAGATGGGTTTCAAAAATGGAGTAAAAGTCGGATGGATAATGGGAGCAATAGCGAGTAAAAGAGAAAGCCAAAATCGATGTTTAACATGTATAATATTTAGGAGTGAGGAATTACCAAATAAGGGGATTTTTGTAATTATTTTAGGATTTGTGTAAATACTTTACCAATTTGGGATTTAATGTAATTATGTAACTTTAACTTGTGTATATAAGTAATTTTTAGTAAGAATAAAAGAGAGGTGGGTCGATATGGGTCGGTTGGTAATAGGCTAGTATAATGACTTGATTTTTTGGTGATTCATGTAAAAGATTTATTTCTGTTTAATTTGACTACTTTAACCTTTCTCGTGGTTGTATTGTGGTGTTTTTGGGTGTGGAAATGATTGACACAGTTCTTAATGCATTTTGGTGTGATTTTTAATAGTCTAAAAGTCTTATTAGTTGACTTTCGTCAGTATTATTTGATCTGTGTGTTGAATAACAAAATGAACTATGTCAACAGATCTGGAATGTTGATTTTAGATTGGTAGCATAGTTCATGTGATTTTACGACTTTTGTATCTCATTTCAATCCTCCATTTGGAAAGTTGTGAAAATAGATTTCAGAAGTCATTTCTGTGATTTTTTTTTTCAAAAAATTAATATCTCTGTTGAGTTCAAAGCATCGAATTTGATAGGGTAGCATAGGTTATTTGCATTCTCGGATCCCGAATAAATCCTGTGGGAACATAGAGACTTGGAATTTTTCAAGTCTCCGCAGCTGGTGCATCCGCTAAAGTGCCACGTTGACCTCTTTAGCAGTAAGTTCTATGGCGCTAAGCGCCACTCTTCCACTTTAGTGGCCGGCTCCAGCTGGACAATGGCGCTTTAGCGGTGCCCTGTCCGCTTTAGCGGTAGGCACTAAACCGGTCCTTGTCCACTTTGGCGGACTAGCATGCATTGGTAGGTATTGCTAAAGCAGTACTTGAATGTTTTAGAAGTCAAAGCTAAAGCAAAAATTTGACCTCTTTAGTGGCACTTTGGACCCATATGAGTAATGTTTTTTCTCATTTTCTTTCACCTTTTTAGAGACTTGGAGCTTGGGGTTCGTGTTTTTGGGCATTTTTCTTTTATTTTTAAGCTTGGGTAAGCTCTAAATCCCTATTTCAATTATTTTTCTTCAATTTTTATCATTTAAATCTTGTTTGAATATGAATTTAAAGGTGGAATTTGGGGCATTTTAGCCCGGAATGCCCAAATTAGCATTTCTTCAATTCAAACCCCAATTTCAATCCATATTCACTTGGGTTTTCTTGTATGAGTTTCTTTAATCCTAAAAAATATATTTTTGGACTAAAATTTTGGTTTTTATCCTTCTTTTTCAAATACCCATTTTGAGGGCCTGTGTTGATTCCAATTCGAAAATGGGCAAACTGGGTATCATTGACTCTTTTTGATGTGTAGATTCTATATTTGTGTATTTTTAGCTTATTCTGGGTCTTCTATTTTGGTTAAATCTTGGTGTTAAAGGCTTATTGTACCAGTCACAACTTTTGAGGTTGGTTATGACTTAAATTTCTTTAGACTAGGTTGGGTTAGTTAATAATAATGTGAAAGCATGTTATGGGTATGGGGTTGTATCATGAAAAATGTGTTTAGGTGATTTATGTGCACGTAGGGGGGCCTATATGGATAATATTCGATGATTTTGAAACATTATATGTTATATGTGACTGTATGATCTTATTACTGGTGTAGGTATATGCATGTTTGGTATGTATGTTTGGTTGCACTCTTTCTGGTGAGGAAAATCATAGATTATGGGATTTATATAGTATCAATGACCTTTTTCTTGCATATTTCACTTGATGGTTTCTGGATTATGTTGTATCATAGATGGTTGGTTGACTTAAGTGGATTTTTGGCTAACATGGTTGGTGTATTAGCAGGATATTGGGAATTGTCATTTTGGTTGGTTGTGAGCATTACATCCTCATATCATATTCATTCATGAAACATTGTACCACTATGGAAATAAGGGCTTTTTCTGACAGAAAATGTGACATCATTAAAAACTCTCTATCGACATATATACCAGAGAGGAGTTATGGATATTGGTTGTTTATGGATTGACTAACTCCCTATTGGTCATACCTGGAAGCACATCTTAATAGGTGTATACAAAGGTTGTGCGATGCCCTTCTGTATTACATCATCATCATCATCGCAGTCGTCAATATTATCTTCATTGAATTCCAAATATTATGCTTATTCTGATATTATACTTCTGTTCTTGACTTGATATTTGTCCATTTGTTCTATCTTCTGATACTTGTATTTGATGTAGGTGTACATTTGTTCTTCCTTTCCCTACCTATATTTGTTATGTGTGCAAATAGTAGAACTGTTAGTGGAGATGGTGTGAGCTACTGTTGGGGATATTTTGCAGGTGATGTGCCCATAGTTTGTGTTTATTTTATTTTCTACTTTATGCAGTCGGCATATGATACCTACTAAGTACTAGTGGACCATGCTCATCCTTAATGCGCCCTTTCGGTGCAGATCCAGGTATGAGTGCACTGCACAGATAGCTGATTCAGACAATATTTGGAGTATACTCGAGGTAGTGGACGTTCTATGCTTCAGGAGTTGGCCTACTACCTCTTACTATCTATTTCATATCTTATTTAGTATTTTGAGTCATATCGTGATTCTTTTCAAACTATTATTGTATCTTTGACATTCGAGATATATTTAGTAGTTCTTACACTGTGACACCAGGTTTTAGGATTTAGTTTGGTATCTTGAATTGTATTTCCACTATTATCATGTTTGTGTGGTTTGGCTTTGCTCTAGAATCCTTACCTTGGGTTTTTAGTATTGATTTCCTTTTTATATCAGTTTAGGTGATAGACTTACTTGTCAAGGCTTGCCACGACAAGTGCCATCATAACCTTTGGTTTATGGGTCGTAACAAATTGGTATTAGAGCATCCAGGTTTTCATTGTATCAAAGGTGTAAAAATAGGGTGTCTAGTAGAGTCTCGTGGATCGATACTGTGAGACCATGCAAAATTTTGATAATTTTATTTTTGACCCTACCATGTGCATAGTGTCGATTTTTGACTTGAATTATGTTTAGGGATGCTAAAAGGGTGTTTTAAAAAGTTTTGAAATTTTCGTAAGGGGTCGGGGTCATTTTGAAATCTTGAGGTAGTGGGGATCCGCAATAGTGGTGTGCCACAGAGGTTAGCCTCTGCAATAAGGGCGTGGCACATAGGCTACCCTCTGTAGTAGCAACGTGCCATGTCGCTATGTTAAATTCATTCAGTTTTTATTTTATTCACTTAGGGTGAGAGGCTTTTGGTCTTTTTACCCCTTGCATGACCTTATAACATAAAATAAACCCCCTTTCCTTCAGTTTTCAATGATATAAGTCCATTCTTCTCTCCTCTAACTCTCAAGTCAAGAACATTCAAGGGTTTTACAAGAAATTCATCCTGCAAGCTCCAAGTTTTATTTTCTCTTCAATTTCTTTGGTATTTCGGGCATGTTTCTGTTTCTCTAACTTGAATTATATTATGAAATAAATTGATTGGATATTCCAGTCATCTTTATGTGGTAAAAGATAGATTGAAACATCATATATCTTCAACACAGTTTTTGGCTTATACAAATCACAACAATATGACCCTTCTGAAAATTCTTGTTGTCCAACACCGCACAAGCATGTGCACATGGCATCTCATCGAGTTGAAATGCATTACATGAGCACGTTCTTTCCTTGAGGCAAACGATGAAGTGCTTTTGCTTGTCATACACCGTGTACACATATTCTGTGGCTGGTACAACCTGATATCAAAAAGATCAAAAAGAAATATGTAAATGTACTGATTTTGCACTAAAAATACATATGCAGAATACATCATATTTATTGAGATTTTAAATACATATGCAGTGTTAAGATTTTTCAATAAAGAAATACATATGCAGTATACATAATATGTTTTTTAATTTTATGTTGTATAGGTTTTCATTAATTTAGAACTTAATGCAATAAATTCTATTAATTATGTTTTAATAAGTATAAATACCATAAATCTAAAAGATCATACCATCATACAAGTACACAAAGCCTCATTCTCTTTGAGTATGCCATTAAAATTTTCAATGAGGGTTGTGAATGTATATGAAGCCTCCTGTCTATTTTCACAATTCCATTTTCCAAACAGCAATCAAACTTCTTCTAGAAAATCATAAATCGATAGTCTCTAGCTGATACAAGTACTCCATTTATTGACTCAGCAATGTTTGAAGTCAAAGTCCATCCTCGGTGAACTGTTGCATAGGACCTAGCCCACTTTTCTTAACTAGCCAATTCCAAATATTTCTTTACCCTAATATCAACTGCCTCAACCTTTTCCATTAACAGGTGAAATTCTGACTTTGAATATGCTTTGGCCATTGTATAAAAAATCTTTGATAATGCATCGTGTGACTTTCTGTAAAGTTTTTTCACGTTCCCCCTAGATTCCACATACATGCATAATGTGGAACATCTTTGTACACATCACTAACAGCCTTTATGATGCTTGGATTCCAATTAGATACAACACACATATTTTGTCTTTCTCCGTACGCTTCTTTTAAATTCTCAAAGAACCAAGTCCAAGATACATCATTTTCAGAATGAAGCACACTATATGTCAAAGGGAATATATGACCTGTATTTATAAAAATATTTTGCACAGTCAGATAAAAATACATATAGTAACTACATATGTATTTATTAAAACTTCAAATAAAAAAAACAGTATATTTTACCCAAAAATAGTATCAATTACATATACTAAAATGTAAATGTACATCACAAACATACATTATCAATAATACATGTTTCATTCATGAAATTTTGGAAATATACGTAATTATATATATATATATATATATATATATATATATATGTATGTATGTATGTATGTATGTATATACTCCCTCTATTTCAAAAAGAATGACCTAGTTTGACTTGGCACGGAGTTTAAGAAAATAAAGAAGACTTTTGAATCTTGTGGTCCTAAATTAAAGTTATGTCAAATGTACCGAAATGCTCTTTAATCTTGTGGTCTTAAACATGCCATGTGGAAAGTTGAATTTAAAGTACTGCAAAAAAGGAAAGGGTCATTCTTTTTGAAACAGACTAAAAAGGAAAGTAGGTCATTCTTTTTGAAACGGAGGGAGTATCAAATAGAGATTTTTATTTTCAAGTGATATACAGAAATACAAATAAACATACGAGCAGGTCTACAATGTAAATTTAAAATGATACTAACCTTCTCCATCCATCGTACATGTAGTTACAAATGTCCCAGTATACATTCCTCTCAGATGACTACCATCAACAACAACGATAGGTCTACAATGATCGAATCCTTTAATGAATGCACTTAGAGCTATAAATACATATGAGAACTCATTCTCATCCGTCTTCTTCATTCCTATATATGACTCAGGATATATACTGTTCAAAACATATAAGTAGGATGGTAATTTCCAGTAAGATGCTGATCGCTTACCCCTCAACTCTTCTAACATACTTTCCTTGGCCCTCCAACATAAAGTTTATGTCAAATCCATACCAAAATATTCCTTCATGTCATTTTTTATTTCGGTCGCACTGTATTTTCATTTGTATTTTCTGAATTTTTGTTTAACCATACCACCTATCAACATACTAGTAGCATGCACCTTTGGATAGACCTTGTCTTTCACCAGGAAAGTATGTTAAGGCATGAATTCTCTTATTCTAAACATTCTAGAATCTCCCATACCAGATGCATGACATAAAAAATCACAGTTCTCTGATTTGCAAACCAATGTATAATTGCGTCCAAATATTTTAATATTATCAAAATACATATCCAAACTAATTTTAAACATGATCTAAATGATATAGAATTTACATACCATTTCTTACTTGACCTTTCGCATCGAGTTAGAAATTTCTCCCTAATTGTATAATCCTTCAGGACTAACTTTAAAATTTTTTTGGACAAGTAAACTTGGTCTTCCTCAATATGCTTATGATGTGGATTTGAGATAATCAACTGAACCATATCCATCTAAAATACATCTAATGCTGTTGTATTTTCAGAAACCACCAAAGCTCCTTCATTAGATGTATTTAACACTGTTTGCAAGTTGTTACACACGGCTCTTCTTTGTACAACGCATTCAGATGAACTTGCAAAGCTGCTCCTTACAACTTTCTCCAAAATGCTTACATATAAAGGAAGGAAATTCATGTCTTGTACCTTTTTTCTGCAAAATTATCACCTTTAATCCATATCATTATGTATTTGTATTTGCCCTGCATTACCAGTGATTTGATATTCTACTAGAATACGTTTGCTTGTTAAGTCCACATCTAAGTGAGATGCCAAAACATCGTGTAGCTCAACGAATGATGCTGTTGTGCTCAACAGTATAGCATTAGTGACGTATTCTTCATAGGTTTTTTTTCATACGTCCACCTTCCTAAGTGCTTCATGAGAACTGGTATGCTTCCTATTTCTAACTAAATTAACCCAAATTAAACAAATATACATAGTTTAGATAAAAAACCTTAAACTATTTACACAACCAACAACTACAATCAAAAATTCATTTACACAACACTTGGTAAACTTAACATACAAATACAACAAAATTTTCCATTCAACGTTAAATACAATCAAATCCAAAACCACCAGAATCGAACACAACCAAAAATATATAAAAGAACTTTTCAGATATAAACATATACTCTCAAATTCCGTTAAGCAAAACTTCAAAAAAAAATTCACCAGCTCGAAAAAACTGAATTCTATTTGTTTTTTGTTCTATCAGTTCATATGAGCCAACAACAACATTAAAAATACATTTATAAAATATTTGTTACACTTAACTTAGAACCAGAGTAAATTATTCCAGCCTAAATAGAATGACAAAGTATCTGTTTAATGCAAAATACAACCAAATACAGAAATTCCTTAATCGAACACAGCTAAAACATATATAAAAGATATATTCATATATATAGTTTTATTCTCAAATTCCAACAAGCTAAACTAGAAAAAGATAGAAATTGAACAGCTTCAAAAACTAAATTTGATCGTTTTTTGTTCTAGTTGTTCAAATTAGTATTGCATTAACTTTAACTCAAATTTTTTTAGAAAATACTCATAAACGATCAATACAAAGCAACACTGAAGATCAATAGAAAAAACTTCAGCAAAGCAGCATAATTAGATCAATACAAAAACGATCAAAATAACAAAAAATGATTCAAAAAAATTGATAATCACAAAAAAAAATAATTCATGCCTTCAAAAACAGTTAAGGATGAATTTACAACTGATAGTTGAATTCCAAAATATTACCCAGAAGAAGGTAATGTTGATTTTTGAATTAATACAAGCTGATTGTTCAAACTAATATTGAGCAGCCAAAAAATTCACTTCAATTTGATTGTTCAATTACAGCAAAATTGAAGTTTCAGGTTAATTTGAATTAGATTTTTTTTTGGAAGAAACACGTTTCTGAAATCATTTTTTTGAATTTGAATAGGATTGTTAGCAAATAACGGAAAACACATGATTAATGAGGATTTAATGGGATTGTAATCTTCACAGTTAATTTAAGGTGATATTATCATATTTAAATCTGTTAATTATGGGCAGTAAAAACATTTGTATTTGTATTTTTATAGCAATAGTTTACAAAAATATAAAATACAACTTGCTATAATATGTAATTTTGAAAGTGTTGTTATGAATCTCATAATTAAGGTGCTAAGTATGCTATTTCTGAATTTTTTCCAAGGAAATATACGTACATATACACGTACAATACAATATAGATATACAATTCTACATAATATACATATAACATATATACACTAAATATATACTACTTTAGAAAATATATACGCGTGTATACTTTAAATAGATACTAGTTTAGATTCTATAGGAAATATATGCACATATATATGTATAATAATATATATATATACTATTCTACATAATATACATACAACATATATACACTAAATATATACTACTTTAGAAAACATATACGCATGTATACTTTAAATAGATACTAGTTTATATTCTATAGGAAATATATGTGTATATATATATATATATACGTACAATACAATATATATACTATTCTACATAATATACATACAACATATATACACTAAATATATACTACTTTAGAAAACATTGAAAATATATACACATATATGTGAAATATATACTACTTTAAATAGCACTTGAGAGTTGAAAGATATATACATTACATATTATAGTACTTTAGGAAACACATATACAAGATTACAATGTATGCTATTTAATATAATAATAGTTGAAGTTTTGAACATATATTCATTATATGTTTTCATTGTATTTTAACTTAAAAGATATTTATTTTTTCATTATGTGTATATATGTTTGTTATGTTTATTACTTAGTGTAAAGTTTGATAGTAATATATTAAAAGTAACATATTATACATTACTTATCATACTACTTTAGAAACTTATACACATTAAATATATATTATTTTAGTCTATAGAAAATATAGAGACATATATGTAGAATATATACTACTTAAAATACCACTTGAAACAATATACATACAACATGTATACACTATATATATATACTTTAAATACCATGTGTATATATGTTTGTTATGTTTATTACTTAGTGTAAAGTTTGATACTTTGATAGTAATATATTAAAATTATTTAATTCAAATAAGAAATTCAATTTAAATGAAAAAAATTACAAAGTAAGGAGTGAATGAATGTTGTATTTTATTGATTGGAAAATGATCCAAAACTTATAATTTACATGAATGAAAAATTACAAATTTTACATCATTTTTTCCAAATTGTTCATGTTAATATTAACGGGAACTGCCATAGGATAATCAAAATCAATGGTGGCAAAACCATGCATTGGACTTGATTGTGTTGAGTTCTCCCTTGAAGTCAGAATTTCTTCAATATTCTATTCGTCTTTCTGCTCCACCTCCATTCCTTACTTTCTTCGTTCCGCTCTAATCCAATCTCCAAGGCAAACTACAACATTCATAGCATTTCTTCCCAATGAGTGTCGGTTATCTCCAAGCTGTTGTCGTCCCTAACTAAAAGAGCTCTCTGATGCAATAGTTGGCATTGGAACATTCAATATATCTCTAGCTAATCTTGAAAGCATAGGATATTGTCTTTCATTATTCTTTCACCAATTCAATGCGTTGATCCTTGCTCTACGATCCTCTATCAGCTATCGAAGATAACACCTAAGCTCTTACCGATAATTTGTTGTGTATGTTGTTGATGGAGCAACCCTGTCCCAAACATTTAAATCATAAAACTAATCAGGAAAATCATTATGTGTTGGCCTTTTAGAAGATGATGGCTCCTCGGGAGCTTGAGGAGCGACAGTTAGAGTGATGTTTGTCAGTACAGCTACATCAAATAAATCGACATAATGGTTATATAATGCTTCTATGTAAATGTTCCCTCAGTCATAGTCGTAAACAAACCTGACTTTTCTTGAGTCTCTATCTCTAAGGAATTATAAATAACAGTACTAAGGCTGCACATAGTATTATATTTCATGCATGAATTTAGTATAGCACCAACCAATTAAATTGGGGGAAGCGGGAAAAAATACTTTTTAAATTTAGCAAACATAGCACCAATAGCTTCTTTGTAGCCTTCTCTATCCTTATATTCTTTAAGAAAAGAAGAAATGTCGGCCAAATAAAATAAAATATTGCAAATAGTAGGATAATAAGCACCAAAAAATTCAACCGTAGCTAGATAAAATCTTTCCAAAAACTTAACATGATCATCAATTGCAGTCCAATCATAACCATATAGCATACACTCAGGAAAAGAACCACAAAATTGATTAAAATTCATTGTAATAGGAACTTTATAAGAAATACAAGTTTTTAAATAAGTATAACTAGCATTCCATCTAGTATCACATTCTTCAGGCATTAATATCGGTCTAAGTTCATTTTATTCACATTTAACCTTAAATTCTTTCACTCTACCTCTTCGATTATTTCCTCAAATAAAGCCAACAGCAAGCCGGAGCTTTTCAATATAAAGCACAAAAAATTCAAGGCCATCTTTTATAATTAAATTATATATATGACAAGCACATCTAACATGAAAAATTTCAGGTAATAACGGCGAAAATTCAGCTTTTAACTTGTCAATAGCATCCTTGTTGTTAGATGTATTATCAAAAGCATTACATAAATTTTTCTTTCAATACCATAATATTCTGTGACTTTAGTAATAGATTCCAAAATAATTTTTCTAGTATGTCTACGATCTTCATCATACAAAAAATCTAGAATACGTTTTTGCATAACAAAATTACTATCTATCCAGTGACAAATAATGATTAATTAATCATTTTTATTAATGGCACGATCAAGATCAGAAGTTAGAGCAATTCTACATTGAATATTTTTTTTATAATGTAGATAAATAATAAACATATTGTGCATGGAGTCTAAAAATATCGCCCCGACAAGTACTTCTAGGAATACCATTAAACATGGGATTATAAATTACTTGAATATAATGAATAAAAGCATCAGAAGAAGCAAAAGTGAAAGGCAAACAACCCACGACTATCATTTTTGCTATTTCTTCCCAGTCCTTCATTTTATTATAATTTTTAGTTAATTGACTGGTTGTTGGGTTCAATCTAGTTTTTGTTGGACCACCAACAATCTCAACACCTTGTGCAATAAATAACTCTCTAGACTGTCTATCTCTTAAATGTCTCATCAATGAATCCGTACCCCCTTTATTGCCTCCGATTTTATGCTCATATATAATTTTGCCAATATTGGATTATACCTTAATTTCTCCATCTATTTTTGAAAAAAATTCTCATGCAATAATAGTTTTTCTATGAGCTCTTGGGGAACGTAGAGGAAGGGTGTAATATCCCGGAAAATGTTTCGTTGAAATTTTGTACGTAAACGTGTTGGGTTCTATCTTCTAGAATGAATGATAAATTTTCCACGCGGAATATCTTAGATTATGAACCACCATTGCGTAGAGTATCGAATAATATTTCCAACGATATATGGATCATCCAAAACGGACACCCAAGCGATGAGTTATGAACATTCCAATCGAACCGTGAATAGTAGTGAACAGTAAAATGTGCAGGAAAAAGTATTGAGGCCTGACGTATTTTTGCTCCAACTTTAAATGATCATAACTCCTTGTACATAATTATCTGGGTGATCTAATATATATCAACGGAAAGCTATACGATTCTTATTTCCAATGAAATTGGTTTCATCCAATTTGTCTATCAGAGCAAAGAGTTATGGTCGATCTACTTCAACCTATCAAAAGCGAATTTTTAGGTCAGCTTCAAATGATCATAACTCCACATAAATAATGATCTGGGTGAGATACTATATATCAACGAAAATATATGAGAGTTCTCTTTCTAATGAAATTAGTTTCATCCAATTTCGATATCGGAGTAAAACGTTATGGTTGATCCACTTCAGACTATCAAAACAGTCCACCAAAGGATAGATTCAAGAATTATTTGATTTTTAGGGGCGTTTTGGTCATTCCCCCCACCCAAAATCCATCCAAACCCTACATTAAAGCCTATTAGAAGCATTATATGTTATATTTTATCAAATTCCCTCAAAAAGAAAACCCTAAACTCCTACATCCAACTTTAAGAACCTCCAAAGTTCACCATTAATTCTGCAAATTTATTCAAGATTCCAAGTTCCTAGTTCAAGAACTCCAAGAACCATTATTCAAAGTCACGATTAACATCTCAAAAATGAGTATCGATCTAAAGTTCATCATTCAAGGTATGTGGAGTTTTTCAACAAGAACTCTCTTTCATTCTTGTGTCCAAAAGTAATTTTCTTCACAAAGGCATGATTTTTATTTGATTTTTTACGAATTTGAAGCATGAACCCATATATTATGATGATTATTATGAAATCTTGATGTTTATAATTTTGAAAGATGAATTTACATATGTGGAGATATAAAATATGAATCTTGAATGATATTTATCATGATTTTGATATTTGGGTCGTGAATCCCCATTGGAAATTGCATTTTTTTAAAAAAGTGTGTGTTATAAGTACGTTGATGTCAAATATTAGAGATATTTTGAATGATTTGACCTTTTGGTCTTAATGGAGTTGTTTTGAACTAGAGTGTGAAAGAAATCCACAACGTGGTTGATTTTGATAGATGGGAAGCATGATGGCTCCCGATGTATATTTATATATTACTAAAATTGTTTTGTTGTGGATTGTCTTTGAAATGGTCTGAGCTAAGTCTAGGAGAAATCTTTAGCACCGAGTGGGAGGTACAAAGCGACCTTACTTCCCTAGAACTACGTTCCCCCGTAGGAGTGAGCCTGAGGCTGATTTATATAGTGATCACTAGTTTGTGTAGATTTGATATTGATAGTCCTACTCTGATGGCAAGCATAGGACGGCTCTCCCCAACATGGGTTGTACGTTGGTATCCATGTAGCTCACATGGTTTATGTCGGTTATAGGATCTCCCAGCGTGTATGTGTTTCCTTGTGTCTATGGTGAACAGTGAAGTGATTTGAAAGTGGAATTGTGAAAGTTATTCTTTCGAAAGATTTAAATGATATTTACATTATGAGAATTGATATTCTTGTTGAACTAAAAGTGCTTGACAAATTATATGATGACTCACATGTGTTATTGTACTTATTTCATCCTCTCATGATTATGATGATTTTCTTCGGGCTATGTGAGTCTTTCATACATCCTGCATATTTCTTATAAATATTTATGATGATGATGTTTATAAAATTCCATACACCCCCATATACTCAGTTCCTTTCTATGGTACTGACCCACATCTTCGGATGTGGGCTGCATTTTCTCGGAATGTAAGTTCAGGTGCTTAGTTCCAGGTTCAACAGTGATTCTTTGGGCACGCTATTCTACATGCTCTATTGTGGTGAGTCCTCATGTTTTGAGGACGTGATGTCTGATGTTGGTTTCATGGAATTGTTTACATTTGATAACTGAGAATGAGTCAGTTGGGGCATGTCTGAATGGCTCGCTGGTTTTATTGATTTTCTTAGAGACTTGTTAGACTAGTATAGATGTTGGGAGTTGACTAATAAGTCATATTTTGTTATCTTTCTAAAATTCTTTTATTCTTGGATGATGATTACTCTATTGATATTTGAGGTTTATTTATGGAAACCCCGATGATTTATGTTGAACTGAATAAAAATGGATCAAAGGATTAGCTTGGGGCTACTTGTAGCCTCAAGAACCGTGTGACGCTCCGGGTCCCATTTTTTGGGGCGTTACAAACTTGGTATCAGAGCTTAAGCTTTTAAGGTATCCTAGGGAGTCTGACAAGCGGCGTTAAGTAGAGTCTTGATCATCGGTGTGTAGCGCGCCACATCTATGACCAAGAGGTTACAAGACGTTTTAGGAAAAAGTGTGATTTCTTCTTTCAGAAGTCTATCATGCTTAAAGTGTCTCTCTCTGCTATTGATTCATGCTCTCCTCTTTTAGAAATATGCCTCTACGTCGAGCGAGAAGAAATAATGATGGTTAGCAAACTCAACCCGCTGACCCATTGAATGAAAACATGTCTCATGCTGAAATTCAGGCAGCCTTTCAAGCGCTGGCCTAAGCTGTTACTGCAAATATTCAGGCCAACCTAGCCCCAGCTCCACAGTAGCAGGGAGGTGATTCAGCTGCTGCCAGGATCCGTGACTTCATGCGGATTAATCCGTCAGAATTCTATGGGTCCAAGTCTGATGAGAATCCACGATTGTTTTTAGAGAAGGTATGGAAGATTACTCAGGTGATGCATGTATCTGAGGAACATAGTGTGGAGTTGGCTGTGTATAGGTTGAAAGACCTTGCTTATGACTGGGTTGTTGCTTAGAGAAAAGGTAAAGGTGAGGGAGCTGTCCGTACAACTTGGCAAGAGTTCCAGGATGCATTCCTAGATAAGTTTTTCCCTTTGGAGATTAGGGAGGCGAAGGTGGAAGAGTTTATGAACCTGAGACAGGGCTCTATGACTGTTAGGGAGTACTGTCTAAAGTTCAATTAGTTGGCCAAGTATGCTCCTGACTTAGTGGCTTATAATCAGGCTAGTATAAGTAAGTTTGTGACTGAAGTATCTAGTTATATGGATAAGGAGTGTAGGTCTGCTATGCTGAATAGTGAGATGAATCTTTCTAGGCTAATAAATCATGCCCAACAGATTGAGGCAGACAAGATTAAGGAGAGAGATAGAATGATAAGGAATAAGAGAGCTAGATCCGAGCAGCACGGATAGGGTCAGACTAGATCGCAGGGAGGGAGTCACCCTCAGTATTAGTATCGTTCATCTATGCCAGCACCGTCATCTACTAGTGATCCCATACCTAGAGGTAGGCAGGAGTAAGGTAGCAGGTCATATGCATCTAGGTCCCAGTACAGTGCTGGCAGTAAGCAGACTCATCCCTTGTGTCCTAAGTGTGGTAGGGCTTATTTGGGTGAGTGTTGGGGTGAGAAGAGGGATTTTCTGGTGTGGTGACATGGGTTACAGAGTTAGAGATTGTCCACAGGATGGACAAAGGCATCGTGACTATCGACCTAAGACCCAGACTCAGATTGTTAGTGCTCCAGTTCCAGCGACTCGCCCAGCCCCAGCTCAGGGTGCCTCTTCTAGCAATGCTGGCGGGCAGCGCCAAAAAAAATTCTATGCTTTACCATTCCGCCAGGAATAGGAGGACTCTCCCAATGTTGTTACTGGTATGCTTCGTATATTTTAGTTTGATATGTATGCTTTGTTGGATCCTAGATCCAATTTCTCATATGTTACACCTTTGATTGCTGTGAATTGTGAAATGAGTCCTAAGATTATTCCTGAGCCTATCCTAGTTTCTACCCCAGTAGGTGATTCGATTGTTGCCCAAAAAGTGTATAAAAGGTGTCCTATTACCGTTCTTCATAGAGTCTTGTTGGCTGATCTGATTGAGTTAGACATAGTAGATTTTGATGTGATTCTGGGTATGGACTGGCTGTATTCTTCTTATGCCTCTATTGATTGTCGGACCCGAGTGGTCAAGTTTCAATTTCTGGGTGCATCCGTGTTTGAGTGGTCTGGGCATTCTGTGTCACCCAAGAGTCATTTTATCTCTTACCTCAAAGTTAGAAAGCTTATTTTCAACGGCTGTATTTACCATTTGGTTAGAGTC
>NC_061115.1:197492149-197536992 GCF_002878395.1 Capsicum annuum
GGGTGAAGAGATTCGGAAAGAAGGGGAAGCTTAGTCCCCATTATGTTGGTCCTTACAAAATTCTTAGCCATGTTGGTAAGGTAGCTTATGAGGTCGAGTTGCCTTTCGAGTTGTCCTCTGTTCATCTAATATTCCATGTCTCCATGCTTAGAAAGCATATTAGCGATGCTGTGGTAGTGGATTTCTCTGTGAATGCTGACATTCAAGAAAATCTTTCTTTTGATGAGATTCCTGTTGAGATTCTTGATTTCAGTATTCGAAGACTAAGGAACAAACAAGTTCCCTTGGTCAAGGTGTTGTGGTGAAATCAATCTGTTGAGGGTGCAACTTGGAAAGCTGAGGAGGATATGCGATCCAAGTACCCGCACCTATTTTCTGCGAACTTTGATAAAGCCAAAGGTATCGTTCTTTCCTAAATCATGCACTTTTGATAAAAGTTGCAGTAGTTCAGCTGTAATATATTAGGTGTTCAACTATAGTTTCTTGAATTTATGCATTCGGAGTGAGAAACGATGTGGTGATGAGTCTAACTAATGGTTTCAGCTGTATGATCTATTCCCTATCTAATCTTGGCATGTCTAGCATCATTCAAGGATGAATGTTTCCAAGGGGGGGATGATGCAATACCCCAGGAAATTTTTCGTTGAAATTTTTTGCGTAAACGTGTTGGGTTCTATCTTCTAGAATGAATTATAAAATTTTTGTGCGGAATGTCTTAGATTTTAACCTACCATTGCGTAGAGTATCGAATAAGATTTTCAATGATATGTGGATCATCCAAAATGGACACCCGAGCGACGAGTTATGAACAATCCGATCAAACCATGAATAGTAGTGAACAGTAAAACGGGCAGAAAAAAGTACTGAGGCCTGGTGTGTTTTTGCTCCAACTTTAAACGATCATAACTCCTTTTACATAATGATCTGGGTGATCTACTATATATCAACGGAAAGCTCTGCGAGTCCTCTTCAAATAAAATTGGTTTCATCTAATTTGTCTATCGGAGCAAAAAGTTATGGTCGATCTATTTCAGCCTATCAAAAGCAAATTTTTGGGTCAACTTCAAATGATCATAACTCCTCGCACACAATGATCTAGGTGAGATACTATATATCAACGAAATATATGAGAGTTGGGTGAAATTGGTTTCATCTAATTTGGATATTAGAGTAAAACATTATGGTTGATCTACTTCTGGCTATCAAAACAGCCCACTAAAGGACAGATTCGAGAATTATTTGATTTTTATCTTTCTAATGAAATTGGTTTGATTCAATTTGGATATCGGAGTAAAACGTTATGGTTGATCTACTTCAGGCTATCAAAACAGCGTTTTGGTCATTCTCCCTCACCCAAAATCCGTCCAAACCCTAAATTAAAGCCTATTAGAAGCATTATGTGTTATATTTCATCAAATTCCCTCAAAAAGAAAAGCCTAAGCTCCTACATCCAACTTCAAGAACCTCCAAAGTTCACCATTAATTCTGCAAATTTATTCAAGATCCCAAGTTCCTAGTTCAAGAACTCCAAGAACCATCATTCAAAGGCACGATTAACATCTCAAAAATGAGTATCGATCTAAAGTTCATCATTCAAGGTATGTGGAGTTTTTCAACAAGAACTCTCTTTTGTTCTTGTGCCCAAAAATAATTTTCTTTACAAAGGCATGATTTTTATTTTATTTTTTACGAATTTGAAGCATGAACCCATATCTTATGATGATTATTATGAAATCTTGATGTTTATGATTTTGAAAGATGAATTTACATGTGTGGAGATATAAAACATGAATCTTGAACGATATTTATCATAATTTTGATAGTTGGGTCGTGAATCCTCATTGGAAATTGCATTTTTTTAAAAAGTGTGTGTTATAAGCACATTGATGTTGAATATTTGAGATATTTTAAATGATTTGACCTTTTGGTCTTAATGGAGTTGTTTTGAACTCGAGTGTGAAAGAAATCCACAACGTGGTTGATTTTGATAGATGGGAAGCATGATGGATCCCGATGTATATTTATATATTACTGAAATTATTTTGTTGTGGATTGTCTTTGAAATGATCTGAGCTAAGTCCAGGAGAAATCTTTAGCACCGAATGGGAGGTATAAAGCGACCTTACTTTCCTAGAACTACGTGGCCCCGTAGGAGTTAGCCTGAGGCTGGTTTATATAGTGATCACTAGTTTGTGTGGATTTGATATCGATAGTCCTACTCTGATGGCAAGGATAGGACGGCTCTCCCCAACGTGGGTTGTACGTTGGACTCCATGTAGCTCACATGGTTTATGTCGGTTATAGGATCTCCTAGTGTGTGTGTTTCCTTGTGTCTATGGTGAATGGTGAAGTGATTTGAAAGTGGAATTGTGAAAGTTATTCTTTCGAAAGATTTAAATGATATTTACATTATGAGAATTGATATTCTTGATGAACTAAAAGTGATTGACAAATTATATGATGACTCACATGTATTATTGTACTTATTTCATTCTCTCATGACTATGATGATTTTCTTTGGGCTATGTGAGTATTTCATACATCTGCATATTTCTTATAAATATTTATGATGATGATGTTTATAAAACTGCATACACCCCCATATACTCGATTCCTTTCCATGGCACTGACCCACATCTTCAGATGTGGGCTGCATTTTTTTGGAATGTAGATTCAGGTGCTCAGTTTCAGGTTCGACTGTGATTCTTCGGGCACGCTGTTCTACATCCTCTGTTGTGGTGAGTCCTCATGTTCCAAGGACGTGATGTCTGATGTTGGTTTCACAGAATTATTTACATTTGATAACTGAGTATGAGTCAGTTGGGGCATGTCTCAATGACTCGCTGGTTATATTGATTTTCTTAGAGGCTTGTCAGACTAGTATAGATGTTGGGAGTTGACTAATAAGTCGTATTTTGTTATCTTTCTGAAATTCTTTTATTCTTTGATGATGATTACTCTGTTGATATTTGAGGGTTATTTATGGAAACCCCGTTGATTTGTCTTGAACTGAATGAAAATGGCTCAAAGGATTAGCTTGGGGCTACTTGTAGCCTCAAGCACCGTGTGACGCTTTGGGACCCATTTTTCGAGGAGTTACAAAGGGAGGGCGATTAACCAATTTAGATCTAATATTAGCATTCCTACTACGGGTGTCTCACCAGTATTATCATCATCTTCACTTAAATTAACCACATCTACTTCATTTTCTTCTTCTATGCCACAATTTTTTTGAGCTTCTGCATAGTCCATATCGTGACCACCTACACCTATTTCTTCCTCAAAAGATTGACTAACCAGTACCAGAGGTACACGGTATATCTATTACTTGAACTACCTCTACTGGAACCGCCACCAATTTATTTTTTACTACCACTACCACTTTCGGAACAAAAATTTTTGACAGTTTACAGAGGTTTCTTATTTTATCCATATTAAAAAATAAACTAAAAAATATTTCAAATACACACAAATAATAAAAATAAATATTCAACAATTAATACACTAATTAAAAATTAAAGGTAAGAGATAGAACGACAATACCAAATTTTGAAAGTATCCGAAAGTTGTGACTTTAGAAACTTTCCCTTGTATTTGTAATTGCAAAATTACAAAATAAAATTGAGCACTTTAGGAGATAAATTAGAAGATTTGAGAGAATGAGATTTGTGTGAAAAATAAATTTTGAATTAGGGGTATTTATAGAAATTTTTTTAAATTAACTTTTATTTCTTAAATAAAGTGGGAATTGCCAAATGGCCGTTGGTAGGCCAACCACATTATAGCCTTTGGGCCTCCAACGATCCATTTGGACCAACAACCCATCAATCGCTAATTTTTTTCTTTAAAAAAAATTAAATTACAGCCAGGCCGGTCCGATCACCCAGTGGGCCTGGTCCGATTTTCTAACTGGGACGGTCCACCGGGTCAACCCTCTAGGCCGGCCCAGGCTCGGGAACGGTGGGGATTTAATTATGTACCCCGACCCGATTGACAGATTTAATTTATAGACCCAGCTGCCCCTAGTACTAATTTAATATAATGCTAACTAATTAATTACTTAAAAGCCAACGTGTTACACATCATTTTTTTATGCAAAAAAGTGCAATTTGTAATACTACATTATAGAATCTAACCCACTCTATATTATATTATCAAATATTACTCAATTTTATAGAAACAAAAAGTTATTTTATATTCTTAGCCAAATTATTACTCTCTTACACATCTTCTATCTTCATTTTACAAAATAGGAGAATTGTTGTATGCTTTAATTTTGTAATGTTCTTAAGTACCACATAATTTGGCTACTTTTCTTTTTCCTAAAATTTGATTTTTCTTTTCCCATGAAATCTGAGTGTTAGGAGTCTTATGGACATCTGAAAATAGACAAGAAAGCCCTCAAGTAAACCCAAAATTATTAATATGATCACTGTTTTTTCATCTATTTTTTTTCTTAATTGCTAATAGTTGAATAGCATTTAGTAGTACATATAATCTTTTGGTATGGCAATATCTCATCTGATCTACCTTTGTATTTGTTGGAAATTAGAAAGAAAGTCTGACCTCCTTGTCCTGTTTCCCACAAGTACAAGCCCACTCGCAGGCCCACACATGTACAAAGCACAACAAAATGAAATACACCTTCAAAAACAGAGAAAACCATTACCTAAAAGCTCAACACAAAACAATCACACATGCATACTAAAGAATATTTTCCTTCCCAATTGAACTATTGGAGTTCTATTAGTTTTTAACCCTTAAGACTCCAAAAAATTTTCAATGTTTATATATTATTTATTATAGTAGCTAGCTAGCTAATAAAGCATGTCGAGCCTTATTTCAAACCGATTGAAACAACACACAATATATGATGGCTCGTTGTCATTCTCGGATTTTGAAAAATTCATTTTTTAGAGTCGTCACCTAAATTTTTTAAAAAAATTAGGAAAAAAATTACTTTTTATGTAAAATTCTATTTTGGTATTTTGAGATTCTGAGTAAAAATTTTGATTACTCGAGGGGAAGATGTTAGGCATCCCTCAGAGCCTATCCGAAGATATACCTTAGACTCCGTTTAAAAAAATATTTGAAAAAATATTTGCCTCATTATTCGCTCTAAAAAAGTGATAAGAAGACCATCGTTATTTTGAAAAAGAAACTAAAGGTATATAAAGATGTAACGCCACCATATACAAAGAAATAATAGAATTATTGCAAAGTATACATATGAATTTTCAAATATAGAAAAAGGAAAGTAATATGATTACTTCAATAATACATGTATTAGAAAGTAGAGTCTTATAATTCTACAAGAAAAAAAAAAATTAAAGGTATAAGGAGTAATGTATATAACTAAAACAAATACAGAGGAGACAAAAATATTTATTTAATGTGTGTGAAAATTCATTTACAAAAATATGTATATTCAAGAAGATGTGAAAATTTACTGTTTTACTTATAAATTTCTCGTGGACGGTAACTAAGCAAAAATAAGAAACAAAAGTATACATTTACAAAAGTATATATATAGAGAGAGAGAGTAGACAAAAGTATTTGTTTAATGTGTGTGAAAATTTACTGTTTCATTTATAAAATTCACATGGACGGCAACTAAGAAAAAATAAGATACAATATATACAATATATATGTGTCTCTCTCTCTCTATATATATTATTTATATATAGAGAGAGAGAGTAGAAAAAAATATTTCTTTAATGTGTGAAAATTTATATACAAAAATCTGTATATTCAAGAAGATGTGAAAATTTACTGCTTTACTTGTAAAATCTGGACGGTAACTAAGCAAAAATAAGATACCATATATATATATATATATCATAAAATTGAAATAATATATAAGTTATAATAATAATAATAGTATTATAATAAAAATAATAATAGTAGTAAAATGTTCCTTGTATACGGTAGTGTATAACATATATATACCTTGTGTTTTAGTCTTTTGAAATCTGAAAAAAGAAAACTCAAACAAATGTTGAAAATTAAAATGTTAGGACTATTCGACTTATTGAAATAAATTGAAATTGACGAATAAGCTTTTTTAAAAAATCAGAATTTTAGCGACTTATTTTTCTACTAAATTAATATTGAAATTTCATTTTTTTTTAAAGAAAATGTGGGGGTTACTACGTTAAGTTTATTAAAAATATTTTTTGTAGGTAAAATTAGTTTTTTCTTTAAAATGAATTGGCCAAGTTTTGAAATGATAAAACCTCTTTTTCATCTTTTTAAGCGAAATCTATATTCACGAGTTAGTTGAACAAGTGCTATTTGCAAAAGGATGAGAATATTAATCGAAATTCACAACCACTAAGGAAACATAATTATAATAAGCAAATAATATAAATCAAATATAACAATAATAATACGATTTCGAGTTTCCAAAAAGCTTACAACATAATAAGAATGATAAAGTAAAGAAAAGGGCTAAGGGATACTAGACTCCAAACGGAGTTTGGGCTTCTAATTTTACTCCGAGGCTCCGCGATTTTAATACCGATCAATCCAATATTTGGGTCGAAATGAAGTTTTCATTAAAAGCCCAACTCTCAGCTGTACATAAAACAAAAGAAAGATAATAAGGATTAGAATTCCGAGGTTAAATAATATAAATAAGCAACATATTAAGATGATATATAATTTAAGACCATGAAATAACTCAAGGATTCCAGTTAGATGAGTTAACACGAGAAATAAATTCAAACCTGAAGTCGATAAACTAAATGACTGACTGTTGACGTGGCAAACGAGAAGAAGAGTATAAAACTAAATCAATTTTTCTACTAAAACAAATGAAATGAATTCAACCTAATTATCACAAACATTATAAATTCACATCACCACCATGCCTTTTCTCTCACAAAAAACAAAACATACATTCACACTCACAATGCAATTCACCTACAAGATTGATTTTATACATACTTAACTTAAAATTCCCTATTCTACATGTACACACACCAAAGAGTTTGAATAGTAGAGCATGTAGCGTTGAAGTGAACAACGCTCGTAAGTAAATAAAGAAACTAAAGAAATCAACTTTACCCATCTCTCTTTTTGTAAAAAGAAATTTTAATGGGTTATTTTAAGGCTATGAGAACATCCTAACAGGTTGTTTGACTTCGGAAGATAAACATAAAGATTTAACTCAATCAACAAACCCCAAATAATAAATAAACATAAAGATATAACTTCATCATCAATTTAGGTAATTTTTATTTTGATAGTGAATAAGAACAGGGAATCAACCGCACAGATTAAACAGCATAGAACTCAAACGAAACTCTATCCATGAACTTGATTCGAGGACACTGGGCAACAACACAATGACCAACTTGAAGCCAAAATAGATCACATATTTACGTACTTGCTAACTTGTATGAAATAAATTCTCAAAAATCAATATTTCATTTTATTCGAAAAGGCAACAACAAAAACAACAACAATAAAATTTAAGAATAAATCCATTTCCCAGAAGTAGAACCAACAACAACTTAAATTTGAATTAAATTGAATTAAAAGGACATGTTCATGGAATCAAATGATATGAAAGAAAAAAAGATGAAAGTGAGACAATAGAGCAAATTTGTACCTTTTGGGGGACAGCAAAACTGAGGCTCCGACATCAAGAATTTCTTCGACTACAAACTCACAACTCTGAAACTCAAAATTCAGACTGAAATCAAGAACAAAACAAAGTAATTTTTGAGACCCTTTTCTTGTGAAATTACCAAAATGTAAACTGTTTTTCCTCTCTTTAATTTTTGATTTTCTCTCTGTTTTTTTTCTTCGACTTTCACATCTCCTCTGAAATTTTCACCCTTTTCTCCGTTCTTAGACTTTATCTATTCTCTTTTTCTCCACTTTAAGACCTTCTCCCCCTATTGTTTTTTTCATTTTTTTACGTCTTCTTCCACTCACCTCTTCACATCTCTTTTTTTCCCGTTGTTTTCTAACTTCCAAACCCTTAAAAATATGTTTTTCTCCCTTCTTCCACCTCTGTTTTCACTCCAATTTTCTTTATTTTCTTCATTCCAAGACTTGTTTTAATGTAGATGATAAAACCCGCATTTATAGATGAATAAAGACTTGAAAGTTTGAATTTAAAATTTAAAATTTGTAAAAAGAATGTGAGAGCCGAGAAAGAATTTGAATTTCAAATTTGATCTCCAAAATTTTCAACCTTTCAGAACTTTAATGGCGGATTAGAAATGGTTTTTCTATTGTTATATGAATTTGGTGACTGGCTTCTATGATTTTTTCATTTCACAGACTGAGGAGGTGAAAAATAAAAGATTCTCATATGGGGTGGCAGGCGACAGTAGCTATGGTCGAGGCTAAGGTTTTTTTATTTAGGGTGGGGAGAGAGAAGGAAGTAGGAGAGGGGAAAAGGGGGGCAGATTGTTGTTGTTTTTTGGAGTAATGGATGTACACCCATCGATTGTCTAAGGAAAAGAGAAAGACATGCATTGTAACACCCCGACCTTTTCGATGCGTGAAGAGTGCTTGAAATGAGCGTTTAGGACCCAGTATCAAAGATAGACCACCTAAGATTAGGTTTGAATGGGTTGGGGGTATTTTTAGGCTTAGTAAAAGGCTTTGCATCGTGAAATAGGCACATCGTGTTAGCCCCACTCTACGAATACCCCTATGATGGGCTACTACCTTGGGTCTACGCTGGGGTCCACACCGCGAACCTTTGATTTCTCCCTAGGGGTTACACTGTAAACCTCCTAGTTTGTGATAGGGGTCACTCCATGAACCCCTTCTCCGTACATTGAAATTGTTCTATATTTTAGTATATTTTAAGGCTTCGAATTCAAGCTCCTTCCAAGAGATCAAGAAATTCAGGAATGTGGGGTTTGAACAAGGATGACCTTTCATCCTTTTGCCCAAAAACTTTGAGTTTAAAGTTGAATTTATGTGATTTTAATTAAGGTTCATACCTAATTTCCATATTCTTAAGATTATGACCTTATTATGTGATTTAAAGTTCAGATTGCACAAAAATTTACGTTTACTTAGGTTTTTACTTACATGATGGCTATTATGAGATGATTTTTGTTATTTTGACATGAAGTTGAAGAGTTGATAAAAGATTTCAATCTGAGCTTTGAGTTTGATATTTTTGATTTGAAGTTTCTATAAAATAATAAATTATTTCAAGATTTAATCCTGAGTTATGGAGTTTACAAGAAGTTTAATCTTATAAGTTCAATGTACAATCATTATATCGAGATTAAACTTTAATTTTTATTTTATGATATCAGCTAAGACTCAAAATCCACAATGTTCCTCATGAATATGATTTAAGTAGGGAGAAGCATAGTTGGTTTTCAGTTTACATACCCATATGCTATTTTAAGATGAATTTCATAAGTATTAGCATATTAGTATATGTTTTGGAAGTATTATTTAGCACCGAGAGGGGAATGTGGGTTTAGCGTATCTTATTTCCCCAAAACCACGTGCCTCCGTAGGTTTAAAGAACCTAGCTAGAGATTGTCTCCTCGTCCTATTTGGTCTAAGTATAGGGATCACTTTATTTAAGGTTCTATTTCGATGGCAAGGATAGAATAGCTCTCTCCAATGTGGATAAGATGCTGGACTCCATGATATCCCACATAATTTATGTCGATTATAAGAATCTCCAACCAAAAAATAAAAAAAAAAGATTTTAGAATCTAAGTGTAGTGACTCACAGGACTTATTCAAATGTTATTTTTATGATTTTTACATAATTACAACTTTCAATTTTATTCCCAATCAAGGTAAGTCTATCTACATTTAGCATGTATGTTTTCAATACTGGCATATGACATATTTACTTATTGTATTAACCCCCATATACTCAGTACATTCCAGAAGTACTGACCATTTATATGTCTATGTGCTACATTGTTTCATAATGTATATTCTGGTGTTCGTCCCCAGCAACACGATTGACTGCGGGCACCACTTCCTATATCTTGACAGTTGATGAGTCCTCATAGTTCGAGGGCCAAGTTTACAATGCTTTCAGATGTTCAATACCGTTCTATTTGTTATTTAGCTTCAGTATGAGTCAGCTAGGGTCTATCCCACTGGCTCTTCACGTATTAGATTAGAGGCTTGTCAAGACTAGTCAGATTATCTTTCTTTCAATTTTTCTATGAATTTAAAGGTTATTAAGTTACAAAGTTTTTACTTGAGAGTACTAATCTATTTGAATTCCATTTTATGTTTACTTCAATTTTTGCTCATGTTTTAAGTTTACATTTACGAGAGTTTAGTGCTGAGTGGATATCATAGGTTAGCTTGGGCTATTCATAGTCCTAAGAACCATGTGACGTCCAGGGGATACCTTTGGGGCATAAAAAACTTGGTATTAGAGCCTACAGTTTTAAAGAGTCCTAAGGAGTCTGACAAGCCACTTTATGTAGAGTCTTGATCATGGGTGTGAAGTGTGCCACACTTATGAGCAGGATGATATGGGAAGCATTAGGAACCATCCCTTCTTTCATGATCTCTATCATACTTTGGTATTATCTCTATCTTCTCTAATTCATGCTTTTAAGTGGCAAATAATGCCTCATCGTAGAGCTTACACATGTAGGAATGGGGATCAGGCAGCCCCACCACCACCTACAGACCCTCTGAATTAAAATATTTCTTATGTTGAATTTCAAGCAGCCTTCAAAATGTTATTTCAGGCCGTGAATGCGAATGCTCAGGGAAACTAGTGAACAACGATCCCACTTCTGCAAAATGGTAACTTAGCTACAACTAGAATTTGGGACTTTATGAGGATGAACCCACCTGAATTCTTTGGGTCAAATATGAATGAGGATCCTCCGTTATTTATCGATGAGGTGAAAAATATTACACAAATTATGCATGTTACTGAAGAGAAAAGTTTGGAATTGGATTTTTATCAATTGAAGGATGTTGCTTATAATTAGGTTACTATATGAAAGGATGGTAGAAGTGAGAATGCAGCTCCTATAAGTTGGGATGTGTTTCAAACTGCATTTCTAGATATGTTCTTTCCTTGTGAGATGAGGGAGGCTAAGGTAGAGTATATGAATCTGAGGTAGGGCTCTATGTCAGTGAAAGAGTACTACCTTAGATTCACCTAGCTAGCTAAGTATGCCCAGATTTGTTGCCAGGCTTTAGAGCTTGTATGAGTAAGTTTCTTATTGGAGTTTTTGATTTGGTTGTCAAGGAGTGTAGTACAACCATCTCGATTTAGGATATGGATATTATTTATTTGATGACTTATTCTCAGTAGACTGAGTTATAAAAATTCAAGAAATAAGTGAGAAGGAACAAGAGGATTAGGACTGGATAATTTGAGTACAACCAGCAGAGATTAAGAGGGGAAGTCGCTCTCAGTTTCACAATCACTCTTCAGTACCTGTACTATCCTCTATCAGTGCCCCTGCACCTAAAACTAATCAAGAGCAGAGGGCAGAGCTCCAAATTTGAAATCTTAAGGTAGTGTAGCTGGGAGGCCCACTTATCCAGCTTGTGCTAAGCATGGTAGGACCTATTCAGGCGAGTTCTTGATGGGTAAAAGGGGTTGTTGTGTTTATGGTAAGATAGGCCATAGGATCAAGGAATGCCCTTATGCTAAGTAGAAAAATAGAGGTACTCGTTCTCAGACTAGGTCTATAAATTCTGTAGTACAATTAGGCTGCCCAACTCCACAGTAGGGAAAACCATCTAGTACTAGTGGCGGTCAGTGTTAGAACTGGTTTTATGCTTTACCATCCTGTTAGGAACAAGAGAGCTCTCCATAGATTGTCACTGGTATGGTTCATGCCTTTTATCTTGATGTATATGTTTTGCTGACTGATGATCAAACCATTCTTTTGTAACCCCGCGTATTGCTGTAAATTTTAGGGTAAGCCTTAAAAATCTTTTTGAACCCTTATTAGTTTATACTCCAGTGGGTGAGTCAGTTATTGCTAGACGAGTATAAAAAAAGTGCCTTATTACAGTCCTCTATAGTGTTACTGTAGAAAATTTAATAGAATTAGAGATGATATATTTTAATGTTATATAGGGTATGGATTTGCTCTACTCATGTTATGCTTCAATCAATTATCGCATTCGCATAGTGAAGTTTTGGTTTCCTAATAAGTCCGTCATTGAGTGAAAGGGTAGTTCAGTATCTCCCAAAGGTTGTTTTATCTCTTACATGAAAGCCAAAAAGATAATATCAAAAGGGTGTATCCACCACCTAGTCCAAGTTAAAGACACTAAGTTTGAAACCCCAACCATTCAGTCAGTACGAGTAGTCAATTAATTTCTGAAGGTCTTCCTAGAGAATCTACTCGAGATACCTCCCAACAGAGAAATAGAGTTCTATATTGATCTTCTTCCTGATACCTAGCCTATCTCCATCCTTCATATCGTATGGCTCCAACCGAGCTTAAAGAATTGAAAGAGCAACTGAAGGACCGACCTAGTAGTTCTCCGTAGGGTGCTCTAGTTCTATTCATATGCAAGAAGGATGACATTCTTAGAATATGTATAGACTACAGACAACCAAACAAGGTCACCATCAAGAATAAGTACCCCATTTCTAGAATTAATGATTTATTTTATCAGCTTCAGGGCGCTCGCTAGTTTTCAAAGATTGATCTCAGATCTAGGTATCATTAGTTAAAGGTCAGGGAGCGCAACATTCCAAAGATGACTTTCAGAACCCAGTATGCTCATTCTGAGTTTATGGTTATGTCATTTGGACTAACAAATACTCCTATAGCCTTTATGGATTTGATGAACAGAGTTATCAAGCAGTACTTGGACATGTTCGTCATTGTTTTCATAGATAATATACTTTTTACTCTTGGAGTGAGGAGGAGCATGTGGACCATTTGAGGATATTGTTGTAGACCCTTAAGGATCATCAGCTTTATCCAAAGTTTAGTAAGTGTAAATTTTTATTGGAATCTATCATATTTTTAGGGCATGTGATTTTGAGGGCTAGTATTCATAGAGACGCTCAGAAGACTAATACAGTGAAGCACTGGCCTAGGCCCATTACTCTATACGATATCTGGAGATTTTTGGATTTAACTATTTATTATAGGAGGTTTGTTGAAGGATTTTTTTAAATAGCTGCACCATTGACTAAGTTAGCAAAAAAGAAGGTGAAGTTTAATTGGTTAGATAGATGTGAGAAAACTTTATAAAACTTGAAGGATAGGCTGACTTCATCTAAGTGTTAACTTTGGTTGAAGGGTTGGATGGGTTTGTGGTGTATTTTGATACTTCCAGAGTTGGGTTAGATTGTGTTTTGATGCAAAATAGGAAGGTAATAGTGTAAGCCTCCAAACAAATTACGGACCATGAGAAGAACTACCTAACCCAAGATTTAGAGTTAGTTGTTGCGGTATTTGCTCTGAAGCTTTGGAGGCACTATTTATATGGTGTGCATGTTAATGTTTTCACTGATCATAAGAGTCTTCAGTATGTGTTTTTGCAAAAGGTGTTGAATATTCATCAGAGAAAATGGTTGGAGTTGTTGAAAGATTACAACTAAAATATACTTTACCATCTAGGTAAGACAAATATGATTGAAAATATGCTGGGTAGAATATCTATAGGCAGTGTGGCTCATGTGAAAGAGGAAGAATGGGAGTTGGCCAAGGAAGTACATAGGCTATCCCATTTGGGAGTATGTTTTCTTGATATGGATAGTGGGGTAGTAGTAGTCCAGAATGGTTCAGAATCGTCCTTAGTAGTGGAAGTGAAAGAAAAGCAGCGTAGCTATCCCATACTTAGCCAAATATTAGAAGCATTCCAACAACAAAAGGTTGAGGTTATCTCCCAAGGTGAGATGGTGTACTTTGCTATCAGGTCCTATTTTTATTTCCAACGAGGATAGATTAAGGGAAAAAATATTAGCTAAGGCTTATAGTTCAAAGTATTCAATTCACCCAGGTTCTACTAAATATACCGTGACTTGTAAGAAATCTATTGGTGGAAGGGCATTAAGAGAGACATAGTAGAGTTTGTAGTCAAGTGTACCAATTACTAGCAGGATAAGGTTAAGCACCAAAGGCCTGGTGGTATACTTCAGGAGATCAGTATCCTCACTTAAAAGTAGGAAGTAGTGAATATGGACATCGTTATAGGGTTGTCGTATACTAGACGTCATCATGATTCAATCTGGGTTATAGTTAATCTAATGACCATATCATCCCATTTCTTAACTGTTAAGAACTCAGACACGATAGAGGACTATGCCAAAATATATATCCGCGAGTTAGCAAGGCTTCATGGGATACCCCTGTCCATTATTTTAGATAGAGGTATGGAATTTAATTTCCAATTTTGGCAGTTATTTCAAAAAGGTCTTGGTACAAAGGTAAAGCTCAATACAGCCTTCCATCTACAGACAGATAGCTATGCTGAGCGTAAAATCTAGATATTGAAAGATATGTTAAGGGCTTATGTGTTGGACTTTAAGGGAAACTGTGATGATCATTTAACTTTGATTGAGTTTTCCTATAGTAATAGTTATCACTTTTGTATTCAAATGGATCCATTTGAAGCATTGTATGGGCGCAGATGTAGGTCACCTATAAGTTGGTTTGAAGTTGATGAGGTGGCCTTGATTACGCCAGACTTAATTCTTGAAGTTATGGAAAAGGTCTAATTAATTCCTGAGATGATGAAAACCACTCAAAGTTGCCAGAAATTATTTGCAGACATGGCGAGGAAAAAGCTAAAGTTTGAAAGGGGTGATTGGGTATTCTTGAAGGTATCACCCATGAAAAAGATAGTGAGATTTAGGAAGAAATGAAATCTTAGTCATCGATTTATTAGTCCTTATAAGATAGTGACACGTATTAGTGAAGTTTTGTATGAATTAGACCTTCCACCAAAATTAGCCGCCATACTTCCCATTATCCATGTTTCGATGCTAAAGAGGTGCATTAGTGAACCATCCTTAATAATCACTATAGAAAGTACTAGAGTCAAGGATAACGTGCCCTATGAGGAAATCCTAGTTGAAATTCTTAATAGGCGAGTTGATGGCTAAGGAAGAAGGACGTAGCATTAGTGAAAGTTCTTTCGAGGAACCGACCAGTTGTGGTGCTACGTGGGAAGCAAAGGCAGATCTGACGACCAAGTACCCTTACCTCTTCTCTTCAAAATTAGTTCCTACTCGAGGTAATTATTTTCTTCCTTGAGTAAATTCCTTCTCTTTAAGGCTGTCTAGTTATTGTTCTTCATATCATATCATGCATTCTTGAGTTGTTTGAGTACTTGTATCAGTTATAAGTCCAGTTATCTGGTCATTATGGAGATTTCAGCTTCCCCTAACTCGTCATTCTAGATAATCATCATTCTATATGAACAATCACAAGTGGGATGATGTAACACCCCGACCTTTTCTATGCGTAAAAAGTGCTTGAAATAAGTCTTTTAGAACCCTGATATCAAATATAAACCATGTAAGGTCAGGTTTAAATGGATTATGGGTGTTTTTATGTTTAGAAAGGGGCTTTGCATCATAAAATGGGCACATCGCAGTAGTCCCGCACCACGAATAGCCCTACAATGGGCTACTGCCTTGAGTTTGCGCTGCGAACCTTCAGTTTCACCCCAGGGGTTGTGCCGTGAACCTTCTTATTTGCAATGAGGGTCGCGCCATGAACCCCCTCTCCGTATGTTGAGATTATTCTATTTTTACTATATTTTAAGGGTATGTGGGTCTTTTCACACCCCTAAGTCATTCCCAAGTCCCTTATGTACGACATCAATCATTAAATATACGTTTATTTCCCCTTTTCTTATCAGTTATCAAACCCAATCTTCTCTCTACTCATAAAGATAAATAATAGGGTTTCTATCAAGAATCCACCTCCCAAGGCACTAAATTCAAGCTCCTTCCAAGAGGTCACAAAATTCAGGTATGTGGGGTTTGAACAAGGATAACCTTTCATCCTTGTGCCTAAAAACTTTGAGTTTAAAGTTGAAGTTATGTGATTTCAATTAGGGTTCATAATCAATTTCCATATTCTTGAAATTATGACCTTATCATGTGATTTAAAATTCAGTTTGGAAAAGAATTTACCTTTACTTAGGTTTTTACTTACACGATGGCCATTATGAGACGATTTTCATTATTTTGACAAAAAGTTGATGAGTCGATAAAAGATCTCAATCTGAGGAATGAGTTTGATATTTTTGATTTGAAGTTTCTATGAAATAATAAATATTCAAAATTTTAGCCTGAGTTTATAGTTTACAAGAAGTTTAAGCTTATAAGTTCAATTTACAAGCATTGCACCAAGATTAAAGTTTAGTTTAGATCTTATGATCTCAACTAAGACTCAAAATCCACAATTTTCCTCATGAATATAATTTAAGTAAGGAGAAGCATAGTTGGTTTCAGTTTACAAATTTAAATGCTATTTTAAGGTGGATTTCATAAGTATAAGCATACCAGTATATGTTTTTGGAGTAGTATTTAGCACCGAGAGGGAAATATAGGTTTAGCTCATCCTATTTCTCAAAAGCTACGTGCCCCCATAGGTTTAAAGGACCTCATCAGAGAGTGTCTCCTCGCCCCACTTGGGTTAATTATAGTGATTACTTTAAGTTAAGGTTCTATTCTAATGGAAAGGGTAGAACAACTCTCCTTAACATGGGAACACGTTGGAATCCCTGATAGCTCACATTGTTTATGTAGGTTATAAGAATTTCCCTCGAAGAAAACAAAAGAAAAGATTTTAGAATCTAAGTGTATTGACTCACAGGACTTATTCATGTGCTATTTTTATGATTTTTGCTCATATTTTTACAACTTTTAGTTTTGTTCACAATCAAGGTAAGTCTATCTACACTTACCATGCATGTTTTCAAGAATGGCATATGATATATTTACTTATTGTATTCAACCCCATATACTCAGTACATTCATAAAGTACTGGCCACATATATGTCTGTGCTATATTGTTTCATAATGTAGGTTCTGGTGTTCTTCCCTAGCAACACAATTGACCGCGAGCACCACATCCTACATCTCATAGTTGGTGAGTCCTCATAATTCAAGAGCCAAGTTTATGATACTTTCAGATGTTCAATACTGTTGTTTTAGTTATTTAGCTTCAGTCCAGGTTAACTGGGGTCTATCCCAGTGGCTCTCCAGTTATTAGATTTGCGGCTTGTCAAGACTAGTCAAATTATGTTTCTTTCAGTTTTTCTAAGGGTTTGAAGGTTATTAAGTTATAGAGTGTTTAATTGAGAGTATTCATTTGTTTGAATTCCTTTTTATGTTTTCTTCAGTTTGCGCTCATATTTTAAGTTTACATTTATGAGAGTTCATTGCTAAGTAGATATCATGGGTTAGCATGGGCTATTTGTAATCCTAAGCATAGTGTGACTTCCAGGGGTACTTTCTATGTGTTACACGTGCATTATGATATTTTGGGGAGTGAGAAAAATATGTATTGTGCTGATTTGTTGGACAAAAATTTAGATCGTCCAGTCGTTTGATCGGAAAGTTTAGATTTAATTCAAAATAATAAATAATTCAAAATAAATAATAATTATATATTATTTTGAATTAAATTTGAACCATCCGATCAAACGATCAGACGGTCCAAATTTTGGTCAAACAAATCAGTACAATACACACTTTTCTCACTCTCCAAAAAATCAGAATACGCATGTCTTTCTTTTTTCTCCAAACCATTGATGGGTCTCCATCCATTACCCCAAACAACAACAACAATCTACCCCTTTCTTTCTCTTTCCCCCTTTTTCCTCTCTCCCCACCCCAAATCGGAAAACCCTAGCCTCCCCCATAGTTGACCGCCGCCTGCTATCTCATGCGAGAATTTTCTATTTTTCCACCTTCCCAATCTGTGAAATATGAAAATCAGATAAATCAGTCAACAAATTCTTATAACAATGGAAAAATTATTTCAAATTTGCCATTAAAATTCTGAAAGGTTGAAGATTTTGGAAATTCGGATTTGAAATTCAAATCCTCTCTTGATTCTCACATTTTTTTTACAAAATTTGTCTTTCAAATTCAAACTTTCAAGTCTGGATTCACCTATAAATACTGGTTTTATCATTCTCATTAAAACAAGTCTTAAAGTGGAGAAAATAAGAGAAAATCAGAGTAAAAATAGAGGTGGAACAAGGAAGAAAAAATAATTTTGTTGATTTGGAAGTCAGGAAATAATTAAAAATAAGAGGTGAAGATGGAAGTGGAAAAAAAGGTGACAAAACTAGAAAAAAGAAAAGGGACATAGGTCTTAAAGTAGAGAAAAAGGGAGAAGAAAAAGTCTGAAAATCGAGAAAAAGGTGAAAATTTTACAGTAGAGGTGAAAGTCGAAGAAAAAACATAGAGAAAATTGAAGAAAAAAAGAGAGGAAAAATCAGTTTACATTTTGGTAATCTCACAAGAAAAGGGAAAAATCACTTTATTTCGTCCTCGATTTCGGTCTAAATTTTGAGGTTTGAAGTTTTGAGTTTGTATCCAGAGAAATTCTCAATGCCGAAGCCTCAATTTTGATGCCCACCCAAAAGGTATGAATTATCTCTTTCATCCTACCTTCATCTTTCTTTGAATTTGTTGTTTCATCTCACCTTCATCTTTCTTTCTTTCATCTCATTTGATTCCATGGACATATTGTTTTAATTCAATTTCGTTCAAATTTAAGTTGTTGTTGTTGGTCTTGGGAAATTAATTTATTCTTAAATTTTGTTGTTGCCTTTGCGAATAAAATGAAATGCTGATTTTTGAGAATTTATTTCATATAAGTTATTAAGTTCGTAAATATGTGATATTTTGACTTCAAGTTGGTCATTGTGTTGTTGTCCATTGTCCCCGAATCAAGTTCATCGATAGGATTTCATTTGAGGTCTATGTTGTTTATATGTCTGGTTGATTTCCCATTCTTATTCACTATCGCAATGAAATTAGTAAAATTAGTGGTGAAGTTATATATTTATGCTTATTTATTATTTGGGGTTTGGTAATTGAGTTAAATTTTTATGTTTATCTTCCGAAGTCAATCAACCTGCTGGGGTGTTCTCATAGCCTTAGAATAGCCCATTAGAATTTTTTTTTCAGAAAGAGAGATGGATAAAGTTGATTTCTTCGATTGCTTTGTTTACTTATGAGTGTTGTTCACTTCAACGCTACATGCTCTACTATTTGGATTCTTTATTGCGTGTATATGTAGAATAGTGGATTTTAAAGTCAAAAGTTGAGTATGTATTAAATCAATCTTGTAGGTGGATTGCATTATGAGTTTGAATGTTTGTTTTGTTTTGGCGAGAAAAAAGGCATGTTGGTGATGTGAATGTGTAGGTGTATGTTTGTGATAATTAGGTTGAATTCATCTCATTTGTTTTAGCTGAAAATTTGATCTAGTTTTATATTCTTTTTCCCGTTTGTCACATCAACAGTAAGTCATTTAGTTTTTTGGCTTTAGGTTTGAATTTAATTCTCATATGAACTCATCAAATCGGAAACTTTGAGTTATTTCATGGTCTTAAATTATATATCATCCTAATATGTTGCTTATTTATATTATTTAAGCTCGAATCTCTAATTGTTATTATTTTTCTTTTGTTTCATGTAAATCGGGAGTTGTTGTTTTAACAAAAACTCCATTTCGATCGAAATATCAGGTTGGTCACTACTAGATTCGCGGAACCTCAGAGTTGCATAAAATTAAAAGCAGAAACTCCGTTAGGAGTCTAGTATCTCTTAGCCCATCTCTTTACTTTGTCATTCTTATTATGTTGTTAGCCTTTTGAAAACATGAAATTTTATTATTGTTGTTGTATTTGATTTATATTATTTGCTTATTATATTTATGTTGCCGTGGTGCTTGTGAATTTCGATTAATGTTCTCACCCTTCTGCAAATAACGCGTAATTAACTAATTCGTGAATATAGATTTCACTTAAAAAGATGAAAAACAGGTTTTATCATTTCAAAGCTTGGCCAATTTGTTATAATCAAAAAGCTAAAATTTTACCTAAAAAATTTTTTTTAATAAACTTGATGCAGTAACCCCACGTTTTCTTTAAAACAAAATGAAATTTCAATATTAATTAAGCAGGAAAATAAGTCGCTAAAATTCAGATTTTTCAAAAAAACTTATTCGCCAATTTTAATTTATTTCAATAAGTCGAATAATCCTAACATTTTAATTTTCAACATTTGTTTGAGTTTTCTTTTTTTTTTTTTTCAGATTTCAAAAAGACTAAAACAGTAACGACCTGATTTTGATGAAATATGTGTTTTTGTGTGATTTAACAATTTTACCCCTTCCCATGATTGTGTTGTGGTATTTCTGGAGCGTGGAAATGATTGGCATGCGTCATGACCCAAGACTACCCCCTAGTCATAACACGTTGTTTGAGAACCACAAGTGATCCCAAGCAAACCCATGAACTGGCATACTGCTTGAGCAATTGATTTAAATGTTATAAAAACTAAGTTTATTGAGCAGAAATAAGATCATAATGAATAAGTATAATACTGATAAATCTTACATCATGATAAAACTGAAGAAAGAATCTGGAATTATATGTATTGACTCTGATTGACTATCTATGAAGCCTCTACTATATTGACTATAATAGTTGGGACATGACTCTAGCTACCACTAATCAATACATACGAATAATAATAAAAATAAAGTACATGATCAACATTTGACTGGAGTCTCCAAAATAGGAGAACTCATCACCTGTTGGCTGGAAACTACAATTGTTCGATCATGATGTGCAGGCTACAACTGGTACCTACATTATGAAACAATGTATCCACATAGACGTATATATGGATTAGTTCTGGAATGTACTTAGTAAGTGGGGGTGAATGCAATAAATAAAACTGATTATATATGAAATCTTAAAGCATGCATGCTAAGTGTAAGTAGGCTCACCATGACTGAAATAAGCTGAAAGCTGATATGTCTTAAAATATGATTAACAAACAAACTCTGTTAAGCTGGTGAATCACTACACTTAGTTTCTTAAAAACTATACTTTTGTTATATAAGTAGAACTGAAGCTGGAAAATAGTAAAACATGGATACTGTATGAATACTGGATCTAAAAATACGTGATGGAAACTGACATAACTCAAGGGTCTAAATATACAAATATACTGAGCAATAATCCATAAACATATAAAACAAAACATAACATATACTAAGCTGATCTGATTAACTGAATGACTGATAGTTGAATAGTGAATAACTGACGTCTAAATACTGAATAATTGGTATCTAAATACTGATTAGCTGGCATCTGTATACTGATTAACTGATAGCTAAATATTGGTCATGTAAAACTGAACTGTACTTAGTTTGAATAATTGGACTAAAACTGTGGGGTACTATGCATATGAGATAAGGACTAACTGAACAACATGAGATAACTGAGCATGGATATGTGAAAACTATAATATCTAAGACTGTAAGACTAAGTGTAAATCTATTATGTCATTGAGAAAATCTATAATTCTAAAAGATTAAAATCAGTATAAATGAATATCTGAATATCTGTACACTTAGTCAAGCAAACCTGAACTTAATATACACTGAATACTGACTGAAACTATAGGAGGTATCATATGACCTCTGAGATAATTGGGATCCAACCTATAACCCCAGTTGGAAGAGTGTCAGTACCGTGCCACAGGTACTAACACTGGTGGTGTGGATCCACTAAACTGGTGTCCCGAAGTGCTAAGGAGTCACCCTTAACTGTAAGGTTCTATAACGAGATATGTGTCACCCTCAACTGGCATGTGAACACCTTGTCAACCCTCAATTGGCAGGTTGACATCTCTAATCTATGCTGGCTACGTAGTTTTGAAACTCAGGGACTGCTACTAAAGGTCACACCCTCTATTGGTAGGTGAGCCCCCATCCTTGGGTTCGCTCGGTGCTAAATCCTAATCCCAATTGAAAGACACTGAAATGCTAACTAGTGCATGCACTGATAACTGATAACTGATAAGCTCAGGTCATGGTATTCTGAAAATAATTGTGCATATGGATTCTAGGGTAATTATTAACATATAAATTGATAATGCTCATCATGAATATGAATATAATACTAATAAGATTCATGGATTAACTATTTGAGTTCTTGAAAGGTTGAATTTATGTAAATCACATAGGTATCGAGTGTTCATAACCCACCAACACTGAATGAGTATAAAATACGATATCAAACTTGAAATACTGTATTAAGTGATTATGGTTCAAAGACCCAAACATAGGCATTTCATCAAACATGTGAAAATCACAAGCTTATACATGAAAATATCTTAAACATGAAGAAACAACATGATTTCATGGATAAATTCATAACTCAGGGATTTATCCCGAATCAACTGAACATGACATAGAAACTGCAACATTCAAAACATGATATGTCTCATTCCACTTGAAAGCTCTTATAATCATAACTTGAAATTGAATTAACAAGAGATTCATGGAGATAGTTTAACTTAAACATGTAGAACTCATAATTTAAAACTAAAGAGGGTTTTTGGACTCTATGGGTCAAAGGGGACACATAGATGAACTCTCACATACCTTAATTAGATAGATTCTTGAAGAAATCTTATAATTTAAGATTGAATCCTTGTATTCTTAAGAGGAAAAGCTTGAAATTTGTTCATGGAGGAAACAAAAGGGTTTTTACATGAGAAATTTTGAGGAAGATGGGAAAATAATGCCCTTTTGGGGTGTTATAAAAAGGCATTATAATTCATGCCTTGGATGTTTAGGGCTGAAGAAAAAGAGCCAAAGTGACCCTTGAACCTTAAGAAGCTAAAACAGAAAGGGAATAAACTCTACGTTACATCCCATATCACGTGGAGAGTACAATGCATCATGCCCATATAGCATGAAGAGAGTAACACGTTGTGGCCAAATCATGGGCCCTTACTAGCTCTCACAAAAAAACCATAACTTTTTGCTCGGGTATCGGATTAAGGAAAAATTGATCTAGTTGGTAAGATAATTCAATTATCTATCATTTGGTGGGTCTTGATCTGAAAAATTCCATATATATAAAAAGTTATACACATTTAAAGTTAATATCCTTGTGGAATCGAATACCAAAATTTGGCCGAATCAAAGGCTCTTAGCTCATCTTTGCTCTAAGTGATTTTTATGAACATTTTTCACCTCATAAGCACTTCACACACTAGGATAAAGGTCATGACTCATGTTTTCAAATGTAAATCATGGTATTATAGTTTATACACGTAGGAACAATGGTTCAAAGTCTAGCTCAAAAATACGGGGTGTTACAACATGGTTCTTGGTGCATTTTTGTGCCATTAATGTGATATTGTGGTCTTTGGTGGCTTTAAGAGCCTTATAGTTGACTTTAGTAAACATCTTTTGACCAATGCGATGGATGGCAATACAGACCATTCTAGAGGATTTGAAATGTCAGCTTTAGGATGGTAACTTGGTTGGTGCAATTTCATTGCTTTTAAATCTCATTTCAACCCTCAGTTCGATGTGATTTTGGGTTTCGGGGTTAACTTTTTGAAGAAGATATTTTTTTAAAAATTTGTTATCGCCATTGATTATGGAGCATCAAATTCGATAGGGTAGTATATTTTATTTGCGTTCATGCGATTCTGGATGAATCTCGAGGAGCCCATGAAGACTTGAAATGTACTGAGTCGCCAACTGGTGCACCAACGCGATCACAAATCTAGTGTTGTGATCGTGATTGGGCATAAATATTGGGTACCACAATCACGACACCTGGTCTACGATTGTGATACTCTTGTCAGCCAAGTAGCACTATCTCGATACCTGGTCTACGATCGCGATGCTTGGGATATATAAATACCTATGTTTCATTATTTTACACCATTTTTGAGACTTGGAACTTAAGGTTTCATGATTTTGAGAAACTTTCTCCATTTTTAAGCTTGGGTAAGCTCCAAAACACCTATTTCAATCACTTTCTTCAATCATTATCATCAAATTCCTTATTTTAAATCCTGATTGAATTATGGAATTTGGGAATTTTGGCCTTTAAGGCCTAAAAATTATATTTCTCTAATTTAAACCTCGATTTCTACCATTTTTCACTTAGGCGAGTCTTTAATCTCATAATTATCAGTTTTTCCTCAGTTTCATCTTCAAAAACAACTTTAATTCTCGAATTTAAACTGGATTTTAGGGGATTTTATGTGGTAAAGTTTAAAAATGGTTTTTCTTTGATTAGGACACCATTTTAAAATTATTTTTTGCTTGGGGTTTCAGCCGTAGACTCTTAAGAGTATGGGGAACATGTTTCTAAAGTAAAATTTTTAATTTTTTCTTCTTTTTTGGAAACCTATTTTGGGGGTTCATTTTGACCCCAAATTGAAAATAGGAAATATGAGTATCATTGGGGGTTCGTGAGAAGTAGGGTTGTCAATTGAAGGGTTGCTTATCGATTTTTGTCCTTTGGGGTAGGTTATGTCTAACTTCTTTCAGACTGGGATGGGTAGCTAATTTTGATACAAAAGTATGTTAAGGGTCTATGAACTAATCATGAAAAATTGACTATCTTATTGTGTTGTGCCCTTGTGTGGGCCTATATGTGATGTATTTAGTGGTTTTCAAACATTGTGTGCTATTTATGATCGTGTGAGGTCCTATGTGATATTGATATTCTTATATACATGATTATAATTGTATCTTATTGATGAAAAAATATATTATGGTATCAATTGTGTATCGAAATGTATTCATATTTTATTGGCATATGAATCATGTTGGATTTCATGGATGTTTGTAAATAATGAGTGGATATTTGGCTCACGTGATTGGTATATTAGTTAGATGGAAATACTCATTGTGTTTGGTTGTTAGCATTACATCCTCATATCATAATCATTTATGAAATATTGGTACCACCATGAAAATACTGAGAAACACAGGTAATACTAGCTTTTTCTGACAGAAAATGTGATATGTTATTAAAACCCTCCCCAAGGGATGTTCTGAGAAGGAGATATGGATTGGATATGGATTGTATACGGGTTGGAGAACCCCCCATGGATCCTACTCGGGAAGCTTCAGCTTCATAGTTATATACGGAGGCTGTTCAATATTCTTAAAGGTTGTGCCATGACCTCGTTCATTACATCATCATCATCATCATCATTTTCATTTCATTTACTTTATTGTGCTTGTGTTGTGATTGTATTTCTATCTTAAATTGTTACATATTCATTTGTTCTGTCTTCCTTTACTTGGAATTGATGTTATAGTATATGTTGTTCATCTTTGCTCTAATTGTATGTGGTATAAATGTATACATCCCTTTCTGATGCTTTTCTACAATATATATGAGTATTATACAGCTATTAGCGCAAGAGGTATGGGCTACCATTGTTGGATATTTTCTTATTGCAGGTGACGTTCCCTTAGTGTGTATTTGTATGCTTTTTTTTTACTTTACTTGGTCTGTCTATGATACCTACTGAGTACAAGTGGACCATAATCACCCCTACTATACCTTTTTGATGCAGATCCTAATTCGAGTGTGCCTCATGGTGGTTGATTCGGGCACTTTTAGAGTTTTTGAAGGTAGCAGTTGGATTTTTCATGTATCTGGAGTCCACTTCTATCTTTTTGTATTAGATTATGTCTTTACTAGTATTCAGAGACAGAGTTGTTCCTGTTGGATTTCTTATGTATTTGATTCATGGATTGTATTAGTAGTTCGTACATTGTGTCACCAGGTTTTGAGATTTGGTATTTTTGTTATATTTTGTTCCGCTTTCATTATGTTTGCATGATTTGGTTTCATTCTAAAAGCCTTGCCTTGAAGTTATTTCTATGTCTCCTCCCTCTCCTTGTGTATTAGTTTGGATGATTGAGTTACTTGTCAAGGTTTGCCATGACAAGTGTCATCATGGCCCTTAGATTTTAGGTCATGACAAAAACACAAGGTATATATATGTTATACATTACCATATACAAGGTTCATTTTACTACTATTATTAACGTTATTACAATTCTCTTTACAATACTATTACTATTATTATTATTATTATTATTATTACTTATATGTTATTTTAATTCTATGATATATATACACACACATATATATTGTATTTTATTATTCCTTAATTACTGTCCACGAGAATTTCACCAATAAAATAGTAAATTTTCACATCTTCTTGAATATACATATTTTTGCAAATAAATTTTTAGACACATTAAAGAAATATTTTTGTCTACTCTATAATGATTTTAGTTATATACTTAACTCCATATACCTTTAGACATTTTTTTTTTGTAGAATGTAACACCCCGTAGTAGTAATGCTCTATTAAGGCATTTAAAATGAACTTTAGGACCCCGTAGTGATGGTAGATCATGTGTTGACATTATGGGAGGTTTTGGGGGTGTTTTAGGACCTCAAAAGTAAGTAGACATCACAAAGTAGGGCCTAGGCAATGGCTAGACATCACATTGCCATCGCCTACCGTCACAGGAATGGTTAGGCAATGGCCTAGGCGCCGCACACCTTGTGTTTGGTGATGGTATAGGCGCTGCCCACCTTGATGTAGGTAATGGGCAAGGCGCCACCCAACTGATGGTTAGGCCATGGGCTGGTGTAGCGCCCCGAGTCTGTACCCCAGATGCTACTCGGTGCTTACGACCCTGAAGGACCACAAGCTAACCCATGTCTGATATCTACTGTGAGCATTGAATAATAAAACTAAAATAAGTGTGGAAAATAGGCTGAATCACCATAAGTTTCAAACATCTAAAATACTACTGAAAATATCAAAATATAATAATAATCTGTAAAATTGAATATTGTCTAAAAACTAGTCTGAAAAGCGTCTAATTTGAAAGTATCTGAAAGATGAGTTGATGGGACAATCCCCCAACTAACTCCATCTACTGTAATAATGAAATAAAAGAATATCCTCGATAGATGAGGACTCACTAATAAATCTACTGCTGGCTGAATCTGGATCTATCTATGCAAGGTCAGGAACTTGAGCATCCGAACCTATGATATAAGACATCATAGCACAAAAAGAGAGTATGCTTCAGTATGTGGAATGTACTGGTATGCTAGATGAGGTAAGTCTGAATACAAGGGTTCATACGCATGAACATTAACTGACTGAATGATATAGAAAAACTGAACATGAGAGTACGTGGATACTGATACTACTGAAAACACGGAGTATACAATACTGTGGACATACATAGATATATACTATATTTAAGCTTTTCTGAAGTTGAGTACTGAGTCCTGATAACTAAGTAAATAATATCTGAAGTTACTAATAACTGATTTACTGATACTAATTGACTGTGTCTGACAGTCCTTATTCTATAGAATTGCACTGAGTTCTAAATTGAAGACTGAAACTGAAACTGTAAAAGGTAATTATCTAACTGATATGCCCCAAATCTGAGCTGATAGGGGTCTAACCTGTGACCCCAGTTGGAAGGGTGTTACTACCATGCCACGGGTGCTAAGAATGGCTGTGAGTTAACTTTAACTGGCAGGAAGACATTTTGTCAACCCTTAACTGGCAGGAAAACTCATAAGAGATGTATCAACCCTTATCTAGCAGGAAGTCATCTCAACCTACGTTGTCTACATAGTTCTATAACTCAGGGATTAATAGTAAGGGTCAAACCCTACACTAACAGGAATGGCCCCATCCCTGGGTTCGTTCGATGCTGAATCCTACTCCCAATTGAAAGATACTAAACTGATTATACTGAACTGGACTGGACTGATACTGAGTTTTTCTGAGTTCTATAACTGACTAAGAGTACTACTGGCCATGACATGACTGATACTATTTTGTAACTGACACTGGCTCTAGGTAAATAACTAAATTTTTGGTATTAAATACCCCTAGGACTCGATAGCATGAAAAGTAAAGCTTAGCAAAATCTTGAATAACATCACAATGTTCATTTATTCATAATTCATTCATAGAGATATTTCATCAAACACTTGTAAGGCATTAACTTGTAAATGAATGGGGAATACATGATATCATGGTTTAATGTCACTATTTCATTCACATAGGCATTTTATCAAACACTTGTAGGGCATAAGCTTGTACATATACTAGCATGTCATGACTTCATCATTTAATTCACATGAACATTCTACCAATCACTTGGGGAGCACGACCTAAAGCACATATTCATAGATAATATATAAACATGGCAACTACAATGCCCAACTTGCAATTTCATGGGTTTTACATGCTATTCATATAATTCTCCCTAAATACTATTCTATTTTCATGAATCTTATCAAAATCATGGATTGAAAACCAAATTAACATCATAGATATATTAATCACTTTGTGAATTCAAGGGTTCATCAAGATATTCACATATTCATCACACATGCTATTCAATTTCATTAACTTGCACTTAAATCATGGATTGAAACCCAACTATTATCTTGAACATGAATTCAATCTAATTCAAACATGGAAGTTCATAATTCAACAATCTTATAGTTTTAAAAATGGATTCGTGGACTCTATGGGTGAAAGGAACCCATAAATGAACACCTAACATACTTTAAAAGATTCTTTCTTGAAGGTTCTTGGAGGAATTCTTAGGCTTGTTCTTGATTTTCTTGAACTAGGGTTTTTTCCTCTTTGAGAGAGAATGTTTTATTCTTGAGAGAAAGTAAGGAAATAATGAGGCAATAGGTTATTTAGGGGTTTAATTTCGTGTTTAGACTGATTAGGGCTATAGAAAAAAAATACCAAAATACCCCTGGGAATAAAGGAAAATTCATCCCTGAAAAAAATGATTTTGGGCCCTAGCGCGATGCGGTGCTATCACACCATGTCACTGGAAAATGACAATTGGGAACTGGGGGCCTGGCGTGATGCGGTGGAATCGTGGTACCCCTTTCATTTAAATTTTGGACTCAGCGCGATGCGGTAGAATCCCGTTGAAACACTGTAAAAGGACAATTGTAAACTGAGCCTATGGAGTAAAACGCCAATATCGCGATTGAGCACTGAAAAGTGAAAATTGCCATTTGGCTTGGCTCTGCGATGCGTTGACATTCCAGGTGGTATACTGTCTTACAAGAATGGCTCTAACTCTTCACCCGGGTATTGGATTTGGACGAATTTTATATAGTTTGATAGCTAATTGAATTTCCTACGCAATGTTGGGCTCCAAGCGGAAAAATAATGAGTATTTCAGAATTTTTTCATGGGATTACTCATGTACTAAGACTTAAATTAAGCTAAAAAAATATGGGGTATTACAGCTGGGCACTGCATACCCAAGATTTTTCAGTTTAGGGGCTCCGTTTTTGTATTATTGCAAGGAAAACCAAGTCTTTTTATGAACCATAACCATCCCTAAACATCTTTACATGAAATTAAAGTCCCTAAATGTATTTTAACACTATTAAATCCCTACTTTATCGTCCTAAAACACAAGAGGAGAAAAATAACCTAGGGTTTGGACAATCTAGCTTAAAGGGTCAATTTTCTTCATGATTTCTTCATCATTAAGGTACGTGGGGCTATCCTAAACTTCTTGGGCATGGTGAAATTGTTTTTAGAAATTTTTAATGCTATGAAATCATTTATTTTCAAAGGGATTTGCAAACACTTTAACGTATATGCTTTACGAACCCATGTAGATGACATAACATTTTAGTCTTTAGGACTTATCATGGAATTGATTTATGTTGGCTTGAGTGTAAGTATTTTCAATTTGTAAAGTTTAATTGAGAGCATGAACAATTTAATTCCCCTCTCTAGATATGATATCCTCTTATTTCACATGTTGTGGATTAGGTAATGCCATGTTTATAAACATGAGATAAAGGTTTTTAGATTTCTTTTGAAGTTGATATTTGTTATGAATCGAAGAGAGGGTGTGTCCTTATTTATAAATGTTTGATGACTTCATCAAAAGAATTGCATGAATTGTTTAGAGAAATTGACCATCATTTGTTCAATATTGAAAAGGGAGAATCTTTGCATAAGTTTGCACATATTTTTAAAAAAGGACTCCGTTGCATTGTTTAATTGTTTTTAGTGGTCAAATGAATGTGTTGGTTGAAAATCTAAAGAAAAACATTCATGGATTAGACATATGACTTTCAAGTCTTGGTATGACCATACCAAAATAAATAATACCATGACAGACTTAGAACAGAACAAAATATAGATTTTTTTCCATATTTTCAGAATTAGAGTTCAGAAAGTTGCATGTTTAGAAAAGACTAAAAATGATCTTAAAGAACGTTAGGTGGTTACCCAAAGAAGGCATGAGTCCAGATAACTCATTTTCTAAAATCGTGTTTTGTTGATAGGTATTTATTATATTCCAAAGAGGTATTATACGCTGGCCTAGTTCTCTGTAGAATATCAAAATTAGAAACTCCAACCCTTGTGGCAAACTTGGGTTGGGGGCTTGGCCACCAAGTCAAGGAAGGATTCCATATTGCCCATGGGATTGTAGAATTGTAGGGTCTACCATCTAGCTCATAAGTAAGACGAAAAGTTGAGTCATGATTTGCAGAAGTGTTTTGAAGCTTATTGATTATGCCCATGTAGTTTCAAATATTTTATGATGACATGTTTTTATTAAATACCCTCACCTATGTTGTATAAAAATATATTTTTTGGATCGATCTACATACCAGCACATTTTGTATTGACCCTTTATATTTCTAGATCTGGGGCTCAGTCCCGGGGTCCCGCTAATCAGTAAATCAGTTGTCAGACCTCTGAAGGTTGTGAGCCTCCCTTATTTTAGAAGGCTTGGTTTCACTGAAATATTTTCATTTGGTTCTAGTTCATGGTCCGACCGAGGGCTTTTTCCCGATTTCAGACAGATGCTACTTTCAATTTAGTAGAGATTTTGCAGACTTGTGTTAGATAGTTTTGGGTCTTATTAAACTTATAAATGTATTGTTTAGTTGATATAATCAGATGACTATGTTTCCATTTTGTTTTCTGTACTTTATAGTTTAAGAATTATGCATATAATTGCCATTTGGATGGGATCTCGGGCCTTTGTGGTTCGGGATGCCAGTTGTAGCTAGGGCCTCAATTCAGGCCTTGAAAAACTTGGTATCAGAGCATGGTTCATGGTCCTAGGGTGTCTGCAAAGTCGTGTCGGGTAGAGTTCTATTTATGGGTATGTAGCGCGCCACACTTATAAGAAGGAAGCTACTAGGCGTTTAGGAATGTATCTCTTTTCTTCATGATCTAGATTGTACCATTGTGTTGTCCATATGGAAGTTATCTAAATTCCTTCTTTACTCTAATTTTATTAGCTATGTCTCATTGTCGAGTTGATTCAAGTGCAGAAGCTTAGAGTCTAAATGATATGGTCCTTTTTAATTGGGTCATATATGATTATGAAATTGCGCAAAGACTTGAGAGGAGTCCATAAGTTCTTTAAGGTGTATTTATTTAAGCCTCTACCCCTATCTACATCAATTATGCATTTGAGCCTAAGGTATGGAGTGTATTTAGTCCCTTTTCCAAAACCCTTGTTGTAGATGTCATGTTTAAGGATAATGATATGTGGCCAAATATTGGAACATTTTTTCCACTTGACTAGTAGTATGTGATAAAGTGTCATACCTATGAGCTGTAAAATGGTCCAGAAGTTAGAGATATAAAGTCACAAGCTTAAAAGTCAGAATGAGGGTGACTTTTTCATAAAGAATTTAGTTTTTGTTGTATAACCCTTTGATTGAGGAATGGTTTGCTCTTTTATGGTGATTGGCTAATGTTGTAGAAAGATTTGTAGATTGCATGGTAATCTGTGGAGGATGTGATTAGCTATGATCATTAATTTATTCAAAATAGGGAAGTATCTCAGAATAGATAGTTATGGTGGTTGTAGAAATCATTTATAGGTTGTGAATGGAAAGGAGTAGATTAGTCAATAAGTTATGGATAGAGACTCATTGGTATTATGGAATTTGAAGATAGTGGGAATGTATGTATGATAAGCAAATATGATGTGAGAAAGTGGATTATGTTAATAGACTATAATGGGTTATATTATAAGATTAAGATCGACTATCTTTATTATGTAACCTTACTCCCTTGATTTGCCTTTTCTCTAGTAGTTGTATATTACTAGTACATTTGAGAGGGTATGTAGTAGATTTTGAGGTGTAGTAGTAATGTCGTGGAGAAGATGAACTTATGGTCTATAGTTAAGTGAAATAAGAGACTTAGTTTAATATTTCTATTCGATTGATTAGTGTGGTGTATGGCATGCTCCATATGATTGGTGTTGTTGGACAATAGGCTTGAGCTTTAGATATGGAGTGTAGTGGTAAGAATAGTAGTACAAAATTGATAGTGCATGTTTTGTGGGAAAAAATATTTAGTTGGCTTGATGTAATGTTTGAAATAGCCTAGGTTGGCAACTTGAGGAATAAAGAGTAAGAAATTATGTTTTATATATATATATGTAGTCATGAAGATTAGTGTTAAGAAAGATGAATTGTGGTTGAGTAATTAAGTGGATACATAAGTATAAAAGAATAAGTTGAACCCCGAGGTAGCATGTTATTTATGAGTGTCATGTACACCCAATCTATTTTCACAAGTTTCTTAGTGTGGAGAAGTCTAGGAAGTTGTTATATGGTGTTATGTAGAGTTGAATTGAGGAAATATAGATAGGCAATATGCACCTTTGGTATAGTTTTACAAATTTTGTTAAGTTGTAAGTTATGTGATTAGAGGTGTAATGCTAGTAGTCTAAGGATTTGAAAATGAAGTGTTAAATGATTAGAAGCATGGATGTCCATGCCCATGATAATCTTAGTCATAAGTCTATTACTTTAGGGGTTAGGGAAAGTTATAATTAGTGTCCCTGAAGAAGGGTGTCCTAGAAAGAAATTGGTGTGTTTTTATTAAAATTATTGAGGGGAGTTTGTGTTCATATATATACTGATCCCCCATTGTGTTGAGAGTTGTAGTTATAGATTTGATAAGGGCATATATCTGCCAGTTTGGCATTGTGACTTTGATCTAAGGGGGAGATGGTGAATTAAGGTAGTTCCCGAATTTTTTCAGTTTGTCAAGTTGAGGGGAGGAGTCATGATAAACCTATCTTATTCAAGCATATTCCTCCTACTTCAATTTAATAGATGATTCTACAAATGTCCTATGTCATGTGTTCAAGTCATGCCTATACCTATGGTTCGAGTTCCCCATGGACTTATGTTCATGATCTGACCTCCAAACTAGAAACAATAATGTCTCTTAGTAATCCAGTATTTTATGTTTTCAAGCTCTATGTTATGATGCTCATAATCCATACAAAAATCCATGTCTTATATCATGCTTAGTTCTAAGGGAACTATGTTTTCTATATGTTACTAATTCATTTTATGACGGGATTAGCCAAAGTGATAAAACTTATGCTAACTCATGGCAAATTTCAGTTCTTTAAATGAGGAGCAATTGCTTCAAGTGGCAATCTTTTCCTTAGTTGTTAACTACATAAATTTCATCTTTATGATATATAACTCATGATATGTGCACCAATGTTTTCTCACTGTGCTCTGTCCTAAGAACTCATGTTGTGTTGTGTTTATGTCGAATGACTCTGTACTTATGATCCAAACACTTGATATAGGAAATACTTCGTGATTGTATCGTATCTTCACCTCATGTCCCACCTTGAGTAGATAAATAGATATGGGTTATAATTGAGTAGTGTTCCTCCCATTCATGTTGCTTGTGCTCAGGTTCCTTAATGGCCCTCTATATGTTAGTATGACGGTGGTTGTGGAAGCGTAGAAATGTTTTAGGTAGGGGAGTAGATGTTCTTGAAGGTGAATTTTTTTTATGTGATTTCTTAAGCTAAAGCTATAGGAGATAAGGGAAAAAGGAGATGAACTTTTATTACATGAAATAGTTAGGAAGGAGATATGTGGCAAAAATCTTTGTAAGAGTGATTGAATTTTCTAGTCTTAGTAGGGGGATTCATGATGTGGGTGTAGTAATGATAGACTTGAATGTGTTATTATTGGAAACGTAAACCAATGTGTTATGTGGTTGATATTCCCCTATTTAAAACCCGAGTGTGTTTGGTGGTAGAGATAAGGTAAGGTAATTTTCTCAACGGGATGTACAGTAAAGGGTCCCATAGCTTAAGCTAACATATCTTTACTTTGAGTTAGGCTTCAACATATAAGCATTATGTAGTGGGACTCAAATTCTTGTGGTTAGAAGTGCTATGGGAGAATTGTATGTTGGAAATGATGCAGTATATTATTTGTTGTTTGGGGCATAATTGAGTAGTGTCTCTAGGTTTTAGATCTATTCATTGTATCTTGTAAGGTAGAGAATGCTTCTATTTCTTATCTTCCGCAAAATCTTATTCCATGATTAGTACCAATATAAATCAGACCTATGATCACCAAATAAACTCATACAATATGCGGTGGTCTAGGCGACGGTCCATTGCTAGATCGATGGTCCATCAACCTGGCTGTCGCACCTGGGCGATTCTGATAGCTATGAGTTAATCGTCCATAAATTTTTACTCCAATACCGGATTTAGACGAAATTGGTATTGTCGGCAAGCTAATTTAATTTTCCACATGATAAAAAGTGAAAATCTTAAAAATTTCATGTGTACAAAAATGGATTCATATTTCAAAGTAAGTTTCTAACATTTTTGGGACGATTTCAAGCTAGGTAGAAGTAAGGAGTATTACAATATCTCCACCTTGATAGCATTTGTCCTCAAATGAGACTGAGTGAGAGGGGAGAAGATAACCTGATGTACATACTGAACATGAATAATTGGAACATGATTTCATAACTAACATGACTGATAACTGAATATATATCATACTGAACATGCATATCTGATGCATGAGTAACTGATTCATGAATGCATGACTGAGTGTTCTGATGAACCAAGGTTCTCACAATGAGAATGCATGCCTGATGCATGATTATATAAGTGAACTGGTGCGTGAATGCATGACTGAATATGCAATGGTATTTAATACCAAGTTTATAATAAAATTCTCAAAATGAAATGGATACCTAGATTGTAACTGAAATCTAAACATAAAATTTAAAAACTTAAGGAGAATTGTTACCTTGAGCTAGATCTAAGTTGGTGGAGAAGAGGTGAGGATACTTGGATTGCATATCAGCTTCTTCTTCCCAAGTAGCTCCCTCAATGGACTGATTTCACCTAAGAACTTTGACTAAAGGGACTTCTTTGTTCTTCAGTCTACGAGTCTAATAGTCTAGGATTTTGACTGAAATCTCTTCATAAGAGAGGCTGTTTTGAACATCATGCTCTGAATAGGGACTACGACTTTTGGGTCACCTATGTACTTCTTGAGCAAAGAAACATGGAAGACTAGATGAACTAAGGCTAGATCTAAAGGTAATTCGAGCTCATAAGCTACCTTGCCAAAATGACTGAGAATTTTGAAGGGGATGACATATCGGGGACTGAGCTTTCCCTTCTTGCCGAATCTCTTCAATACCTTCAAGGGAGATATCTTAGGATAGACATACTCACCCATATCGAACTCGAGATTCTTTCTGCGCACATCTGCATAAGACTTCTGTCAGCTCTGAGCCCGGAGTCTTTCTCTGATTAACTGGAATTTTTTTAAGGCATCAAATACTAAGTCAGGCCCTATAACTGAGGCCTCACTAACTTCAAACCAACCAATTGGACATATGCACCTCCTACTATAGAGAGCTTCGAATGGAGCCATCTAAATACTAGAATGATAACTGTTGTTGTATGCAAACTCAATCAACAGAAAGTGGTCAACCTAACTATCCTTGAAATCAATTGCACACGCCCTTAGCATATCTTCTAAAATTTGAATGGTCCTTTATTCTTGACCATCTATCTAAGGATGAAAGGTTGTACTAAGATGAACTTGGGTACCAAAACCCTTTTTCAAAACTTTCCAGAAATGAGAGGTGAACTGGGTACCTCTATCTGAGATAATTGATAATGGAACACCGTACAATTTGATCAACTCTCTGATGTAGAGTTTGGCATAATCCTCGGCTGAATAAAAGGTATGGACGGGAAGAAAATGAGCTTATTTGGTCATCCTATCTACAATGACCCAAACTGAATCATGCTGGCGATGAGTACGAGCAAACCCATCACAAAGTCCATGTTCACTTCTTCCCACTTTAAAGTAGGAATACTGAACTCCTGCATGGACCCACTAGGTTTTTGATGCTCTATATTAACCTGCTAATATATAGAGCACTTAGCCAAAAACTCTGCAACATCTCTCTTTATCCTACTCCACTAATAGATTTTTTATAAGTTGTGGTACATCTTTGTGGCCCCTAGATGAATAGAGTAGCGTGCACCATGCGCTTCTGTAAGAATTTGCTTCCTTAAGTCGTCTACACCTAGAACACACAGATAGTCTGCATGATCACGCTCACTGTGGGAATAAATGAGAATATCATCTATAAGGACTATGATGAACATGTATAAGTACTTCTTGAATTCACGGTTCATCAAGTCCATAAAAGCTGCTGGGGCATTGGTAAGACCAAAGGGCATAACTAAGGATTCAAAGTGACCATACCGAGTACGAAAGGCTATTTTCAGAATGTCATATTCTCTGACTTTAAGATGATGATAGCCTAATCTGAGGTCTATCTTAGGAAAATAGCTGGCACTCTAAAGTTGGTCAAATAAGTCATCAATTCTAGGAATAGGATACATGTTCTTGACCGTGACTTTATTTAGCTGACAATAATCAATGCACATTCTGAGAGAACCGTCTTTCTTGCACACGAATAATACTGGAGTGCCCCACGAGGACATACTGGACCTGATGAATCCCTTATCTAAGAGATCCTTTAACTGCTCTTTCAATTTGCTGAGTTCTACTGGTGCCATTCGGTATGGCAGAATAGATATAGGTTGAGTATCGGGAAGAAGATCAATGCCGAAGTCTATTTCTCTTTTGGGAGGAATTCTTGGAAGATCTTCAGGAAAGTTATCTGAATATTCATTCACGATTGGGAGTAAATCAGGACTGGGAGTTTCAGAACTAGTGCCCTTAACTCGAACAAGATGATAGGAACATCCCTTAGATATTATTTTCCTTGCCTGAAGGTAGGAAACAAGTTGACCTCTGAAAACTGAAGTGCTACCCCTCTACACTAGGACAGGTTCATTCAAAAACTAGAACTGAACTATTCTATTTCTACAGTAGACTGTGGCATAGCAGGAATAAAGCCAATCCATGCGGAGAATGGCATCAAAATTAGTCATCTCTAATTTAACTAAGTCTAATGAAGTGACTTTCTAAAATATCATAACCGAGTAGTTCCTGTATACCCGTCAGACTATGATGATTTTACCCACTAGGGTAAAGACTGAAAAGGGATCTTATAGAATTTTAGGACCATTTTTGAAATTGCCTGCTATATAAGGAGTAACAAAAAACAAAAAAGCTCCTAGATCTAGCAAAGCATAAGCATGTACATGAAAGATCTGTAACGTACCAGTAACCACATCAGGATAATTTTACTGATCTTACCGAGACTGAAGAGAATAAATTCGATTAGGGTGTTACCCACTAATAGCGCTGGAGATGACACCCTGCTGGTTTGGTTAATCAAACTAAGCTGAGGAATAGTTCTGTTGACCCTGATGACCTGGATAAGGACAGTCTTTGACTCTTTGGCCTGGCTTGCCACATTCAAAACAAATACCATTGCTACCTCTGCAAATACCCTGATAATGCTTGCCATAAGTCTGGCAAAGAGGATAGGTCAGGCACTGCTAACGCTGCCCTAAGACTTTGCGTCTAGCGCTCTATCTTGGTTACCATCCCTAAACTGAGCACTGGCTGAAGAAGAAGCTGGAACTGCTGACTTAGGACAAAATTAGGAACGGTTTCCTCCTTTTGTTTTGGGCTGAGCAAAGTTAAAACTACCTATCCTTACTCTCTTATTCTACTTCTCCTCCATCTTAATCTTTTTCTCTTCTATCTACTGAGCATGGGTCATAATCCTAGCTATGTTCATGTCATTATTCAACATTGTGGACCTGCACTCATTGACTACACTATTATTCTCTATAGAAACAAACTTACTCATCTTAGCCATGCTATCTGCAACTACATGAGGAACATATCTGGCTAATTGTGTAAACTTAAGAGAATACTCTTTCACTATTATGTTTCCCTACCTGAGGTTGATAAATTCCAACACCTTAGCTTCTTTGTGCTCTAGGGGAAAGAACCTCTCTAAGAATACGGTGAAATCCTCCTAATCTATGGGTCCTACATCAATTGACCTTTCTAACTTCCACTACTTGTACCAAGTGTGAGCAACACCTTGCAACTGATATGCAGCTAGCTCAACACTCTTAATAGCTGACACCCCTATAACGTTAGTAACCTTCTGAACCTGATCGATGAATTCCTGAGGGTCCTCATCGGACTTATACCTAATAAAGGATGGAGGATTTATTCAACCAAAGTCCCAAATCCTGGCTACAGCTGAATTGTCCAATAGGTTAGATGGAATGATAGTTGGTCATGCATTTTAAGTATTAACTGACTGAGCAAAAGTAGTGAATGCATCTATGAAATCTTCATGAGAAACATGTTCGCCCAAAGGATCTTCGGGCTGGGGGGATGGCTGATTCCCGTTTCTTCTTTTAGGAGGCATATTCTGTAGAAAAAAAGGAAGAAATGGATTAGACCAAACTGAGAGATTTACTGGAGATTATGCTCACTGGTATGACATAAATATTGAAAGAAGGAAAACAATTCCTAAAACATCTTATAGCCTCCTATACATAAATATGGAGCGCAACACACCCATGCATAAGACTCTACTAGATGCGGCTTTCAGACTTCCTAGGACACTATTGAACCTTAGGCTCGGATACCAAGTTTATAATGCCTCGAGTCTAGTACCCAAAATTCTACACGGTGCTCATAACCCCGAAGGTCACAAGCTAATCCATGATTGATATCTGCACCTACACACTGCATAATATACTGCATAAATGTAGAAATAAAGATTGTAAGGACATATGGTTAAAAACTATAACATAACTAATAAAATCATAACGTATGGATAGGGTATGAAATACCTAAAATAACTGAAATAAACTGTCTGAACATATTGTAGTCTGAAAAGCCTTTAACTGACTGTACTTTCTGAATAAGGAGTCGATGGGATATGTCCCCAACTAACTCCAACTACAAAAATAAATTAGTTAATGAGATATAAAGTAATGGTCATGTCCATGAAGGATAAGGAATCACTGTTAACTCTGACTATGGAGATTGAAATAATACTGATACTCTGGAGCTCGTGCTTCTGAACCTATGGTATACAACACCATAACTCAAATACGTCAGTATATTTGAATATACTGGTATGTATGTGAGGTAGGTTGAATGCAAAAGGGTTCACATGCATGAACTATACTAACTGACTGGATAACATAAATATGAGAATAAGTGCATTAATACATAATAACTGTAACAGAGTTCTTGAAAACATAATTACTGAGTCTGGGTATTGATAACATGAGATACTGATAACTGTGTAACTAAAATAACTAATACTGAGCGACTGTATCTGACAGTCTAGTTTCTGATGGAACTCTCTGAGTTCCAGTCTATTTTGAGTTGAATGTATCTGACAGTCTTGAATACTATAGAACTATCTAAGTTCTATAATTAAGACTGAATGACTATATATGATAGTCCTGATTCTATAGTGAAACTATGGGAAGTATTCATTTAACCGACATGCCCCAAATAACATAATATATCTAAGTTGGGGTTGAATTTATTACCCTAATTAGAAGGGTGTCAATACCACGCCACTGGTAATGATAATCTATGGGTAACCCTCATATAATAGGTGACTCTAGTGAGAATAGTGGGAACCCTCATATAATAGGTTAAGCCATCTCATCTGCCCTCATATAATAGGCTATGATGTCCCAACCTATGCTGGCTACATAGCTCTAGAACACAAGGATTGCTTCTAAGAATGACACCCTCATATAATAGGTGGCTTCCCATCCTTGGGTTCGCTCGATGCTAATTTTTACTCCCATCTGAATAGACACTGAACATGATTAATTGAACTTACTAGACTGAGTTAACTGAGTTCCGTTGACTAACAGAATACTACTGAGATTACTGAATTTATAAGGTTTCTGAGATTACTGAGTTTACTGAGTTTTCCAAAGTCATATGACTGACTGAATTTTCGTGAACATGGCTTGATTGAGATTATCTTGAAAACACAACACTGATTCTAGGCACACTACTAAATTTTTAGGTATAAGTACCCTCAAGACTCGATAGAAGAAAACAGACAAACATTACTTTCTTGAATACATGACCAAGATCATAATCCATAATACAATAAGTTGGAGATTTCATAAGGTAGAAGTTCTAAAGCACCACAATGGCCACATATATATCCACAACTCATTGACTAAGACATTTCATCAAACACTTGACATGCAAAAAGTTGTACATAAATGTGTATTTCATATTATCATACTAGTATGGCACTTCTCCTTCACATAGACTTTTAATCGAACACATGGGGAGCATGCTTTGGTTATAAAATCATCAACACATCTTATAATCATGGATACATCAATCAACGTGTAAATTTAAGGGATTATCATGATTATTATGCAAATCACCACATCATATGGTCAATCATTGGAATATGTAATTTCAAACATGAATCAAAACCCCACAACATTATGAACATAAATTTTAATTTAATTTAAATCATGAAAATTCATAATTCCACAAATCTTGGATTTTGAAAAGAGATTCTTAAGCTTCATGGGTGAAAGGGACCTATGAATCAAGACATGACATACCTGGGTGGATGATTTCTTAAAGATTGATGAAGGAAAACTTGAATCCTTGACTTGAAATTAAATACCCAAGGTATCTTGTTCTTGGGGATTGATCTTTGAGAGGAAACCTTAATTTGATGTTGTGAATGAATAATGAACTTATGAGCCTTGGTATGATATAATTAGAGGTTAAAACGAGTGAAAAAAGATCTAAATACCCTTCAAAAATGACTTAAAATTCACTGAACGGGACCTGTGGCAGTTCGTTCGACAGTCCATCGCTGAATTGATGGTTCATCATTTTGACCATCGTATGTGGACTAAAAAAAAGACTCACTACCTTATAACGTTGGATTAGGCAATGGCCATCGCAAGTTTGATGGTCTGTCAACCTGTCCTTCATACCTTATCTAAAAGGTTGACTCATTGCCTTAGCTGCGATGGTCTAGACGACGGTCCGTCGTTAGATCGACGGTCTATCAACCTGGCCATCACACCTGGCCGATTTTGACAGCTCTGAGTAAATCATCCATAACCTTTTACTCTGATACCGGATTTCGATGAAATTGGTATCGTTGGAAAGATAATTCAATTTCTAACATGATAAAAAGTGAAAATCTTAAAAATTCCATAAGTACAAAAATGAATTCATATTTCAAGTAAGTTTCTAATATTCTTGGGATGATTTTAAGCTAGGTAGAAGTATGGGGTATTATAGCTATGCATCGCATTCATATCGCCTACCATCACAAGAATGGTTAGGCAATGGCCTAGGCGCCGCACACACTATGTGAGATGATGAGCTAGGAGCTAACCACCTTGATGTAGCCAATGGGCAAGGTGTCGCCCAACTGATGATTAGGCCATGGGTTGGGCGCCGCATACCCAAGGTTTTTTCGCTTAGGGGCTTAATTTTTGAATTATTTCAAGGGCAACCAAGTCTTTTTATGTCCCATAACTATTCTTAAACACATTAACACGAAATCAAAGTCCCTAAATGTGTTTTAAAACTATCAAATTCCTAGTTCATCTTCCTAAAACACAAGAGGAGAAAAACAACCTACGATTTAGACATTTAAGATTAAAAGGTCAATTTTCTTCATGATATCTTCGTCATTAAGGTACGTGGGGATATCCTAAACTTCTTGGGTGTAGTGAAATCCTTTTATCTAGTTTTAAAGCTATCAAATCATGTATTTACGAAGGGATTTGAGAACAATTTATTGTCTATGCTTTACGATCCCATGTAGATGACATAACGGTTTGGTCTTTAGACCTTATTAGGGAATTGAATTATGTTGGCTTTAATAGAAGTATTTTCAATTTACAAAGTTGAATTTAGAGCATGAACAATTTAATTCCCCTTTTTCGTTATGATATCCTCTTATTTTACATGTTGTGTATTAGGTAATGGCATGTTTATAAACATGAGATAAAGGTTTTTAGATTGTTTTCAGAGTTGATACATGTTATGGATTGAAGAGAGTGTGTGTCCTTATTTATAAATGTTCAATGAGTTAATAAAAAGATTTTTTTAAATTGTTTTGAGAAATTGACCATCATTTGTTCAATTATTAAAAAGAGAGAATCTTTGCATAAGTTTGCACGTGGTTTGAAATAAGGACTCCCTTGTATTGTTTAAATATTTTTGGTGGTCGAATGATTGAGTTGGTTGAAAAATATAAATAAGAACATTACATGTCTTAGTCATATGACTTGCAAGTCTTGGTATAATGATACTAAAACAAATAATGCCATGACAAACTCAGAACTAAATAGAATACAGATTTTTATTCAAATTTTCTGAATTAGAGTTCAGAAAGATGCATGTTTAGAAAAGACTAAAAATGGAATTAAAGAGAGTTAGGTGGTTGCCCGAAGAAGGCACGAGTTTAGATAACTCATTTATCAAATCTGTGTTTTGCTGATATGGGTTTAGTATGTCCCAAATAGGGATTATACGCTGGCCTAGTTCTCTGTGGTGTATCAGAATCAGAAACTCTAACCCTTGAAACAAACTTGGGTTGGAGGCTTGGCCGCCGAGTTAAGAGAGGATTCCATATAGCCCATGGGATTGTAGAATTTTATGATGTACCACCTAGCTCAAAAGTAAGAAGAAGAGTTGAGTTGCGATTTACAGAAGTGTTTTGAAGCTTATTGATTGTTGTCATGTATTTTCAAATGTTTTATGCTGACATGTCTTTATGAAATGTTCTCACCTATGTTGAATAAAATATATTTTTGTTTTTGGATCATTCTACGTATCAATACATTTTGTATTGACCCCCTAATTTCAGGATCTGAGGTTCCGTCCCGGGGTCCCGCTATCAGTAGACCGGTTGTCAGATGTCTGATATTGGTGAGCCTCCCTTATTTTAGAAGGGTTGGTTTCACTGAAATATTTTCATTTGGTTCTAGTTCATGGTCCGACCGAGGGCCTTGTCCCAATTTCAAACAAATGCTACTTTCAGTTTTGTAGAGATTTTGCAGACTTGTGTTAGATAGTTTTGGGTCTTATTAAACTTATGCCCGTATTGTTTAGTTGATATAATCAGATAACCATGTTTCCATTTTGTATTTCCATATTTTATAGTTTTTGAATTATGCATATGATTTCCAGTTAGAGGGGCTCTCGGGACTTCGTGGTTCGGGATGCCCGTCGTGGCTAGGGCCTCGGTTTGGGTAGTGACATAGAATTATAAGACTCTACTTTCTAATACATGTAATATTTCAATAATTGTATTACTTTTCTTTCTCCATATTTAAAACTAGATATATATACTTTTCAATAACTTTATTATTTTCTTAAATATGGTTGTGTTACATCTTTATATACCTTGAGTTACTTTTTAAAAATAATAATGGTCTTCTTATCACTTCTTATGATATTTATGTACCCCGTAAGCTATTACATTTCTTAAATTTTGACAACGTCGGAACATTAAATTTTAAGTTGATTCATGATTAGGGTTGTCGATAGTACATCTCGGGTGAGTTTTAGAATTTTTGAATGAGCGTAAGGGTGTATTTGGATTTCCAAAATAGTAGCAGCACCAGGATAAGCCCGTGGTGCGTGCTCCATCTCACCCCTAGGGGTGCCCGCGACAGAGCCCACGGTGCGCGGTCTATTCTGATAGACCAGAGCTAGCGGCGCCTGGCTTATCGCCCGCCCCTATTTTTCTAGTTTTTGATTCTATTTTTCCAAGGGCAATTGGGTTGATCCATAACACGGTATTGAGGGTCTTAAAAGCACTATTTTCCATATTTTACACAAAATTCCCTCAAGATAAAGCAATCCTCTCTCAAGAACAAACCCTAGCCTCTTCAAAATTCAAGCTCAAACTTCAAGAAATCACCAAGAACCTTCACAAATTTGTTACTTAGGGTATGTGTGATGTTCATTCATGGGTCCTTTTCACCCATGGAGCCCAAGAATCCATTTTAAAGTTTGAAGTTATGATTTTTTTTACATGTTATTATGAGTTATTTACTTGAGGCTATTAGAACTTTGATTACAAACTATGTTTCCATGTTTTTTTATTGGAATTAGCCCTTGTCAGATGATATTTGCATGATTAATCTTTAACCCATGAGTTTTTTGAAATTATGTTAGTATCACATGTTTTAACTATTCTCATGCTCAAGTCTATAAATATCAAATGTTTGATGAAATGCTTAAATGATTGGGTTTTTGAATAATGATCCCTTGTTATTTTTTTGAAGCTTTAGCATGGGGATCTAATGTTATTACTACCGAGTCCTGGGGATTATTTATTCCTGAAACTTAGCTGCTTTACTTAATCTCGGTATTTTTAGAATTTTTCCAGATATGTATAAGCATTGTCAGTTCAATCAGCTATCATAATTAGTTAAACTTATATCAATTCAGTAATCTGAGTCAGTTCAGCTTGGAGTAGG
>NC_061115.1:197539992-197572865 GCF_002878395.1 Capsicum annuum
AGTAGGATTTAGCACCGAGCAAACCTAGGGATGGGAGCTCACCTGTCAGTTTATGGTGTGACTCTAAGTATCAATCCCCGCATTCCAGAACTATGTAGCCAGCATAGGTTTGAGATGCTAACCTAACAGTTGAGGGTTGACACATATCTTACTAGGGCACCTGCCTGTAAAGGGTGACTCTTTAGTCCTTTGGTACCTCATTATAGTGAATCCATATATCCAGTATTATTACCCATGGCACAGTACTGACACTTTTCAAAATTGGGTCACAGGTTGGACCCAATTAGCTCTTTAGGGCATGTCGGTTAGATGATAGCTCCCACAATCTCAGTCTAGTATTAAGTTTAGAACTCAGTTCAATTTTGTTTGATCATAGCATACAATTATCAGTTATTCAGTTATCAGTATTTTAGTATTTCAGTTTATAGACTAATTCAAAATCAAGTTATATGCTTGGTCATGCATTCTTAGATTTTACAAATTTCATGCATTTGAACTCAATCATCTCATGTTATTCATTTAGTCATTATCTCATGCACATAAGCTTATGAATTTTAGTGTAACCTTATCTCACATACCATTACATTCAAAGTACTGATCGCATATATTTTCTCTGCGCTATAATGTCTTATATCATAGGTTCAGACACTCAGTTCCATGACCGCATTTTGCCAGATCAACCTATCAGCAGCCGTGGTGAGTCCTCATATTTCAAGGATTATTTATGCTTATTTCAGTACATCAGTATTCAATTTCAGTAGTTATTTGGAGTTAGTTGGGGCCTATCCCATCAACTCTTTATTTTTTAGTAAGTCTAAGAGGCTTTCAGATAACTCATACAATCAGTTAGATTATCAATTTTTATAAGTTTTTCAGATAATTTTTTTCAGACTTATGATTTAGAAATTTTTCTAGTATTTAAAACCTTATGGCAATTTTTAGTTAATTTCCACACATGTTCTTTTGTTATCAATTTTATTCAGTGCTCATAGCAGGTACCTGCTCATGGGTTAGCTTAGGGTCACTTGTACCGTAAGCATCATGTAGCGTCTAGGGTATATTTCTAGAGTGTTATAAACTTGGTATTAGAGCCTAAGGCTTTACAATGTCCTAGGTAGTCTGAAAGCCACGTTGAATAGAGTCTTGTACATATGCGTGAAGCGCGCTACACTTATAGACAAGAGGCTACAAGACGTTCTTAGGAAAAATTTTCCTTATTTTAGTATCCATGTCGTGCGAATGAGCATGAGCCCTATTTAAAGTCTCTTTCTAATTCAATCTTCCTTTCATTTACATAACCTGCCTCCTACAATGACTAAAAAAATAAGAAATAGAAATCAACCCGCACCTCTACCCGTTTAGGAAGATTCTCTGAATGAGCATGTTTCCTATGCTGAGTTCAGAGCTGCATTCACCACTTTACTCCATTTAGTAGTAGCTCAGAACAATTAGCTAGTTGCTATTCTAGATAATTCAATGGTTAATACCGCCGTAGTTACTATTCATGACTTCATCCAAATGAATCCCCCTCAGTTTTAGGGATCCAAGTCTAATGAGGATCCGTAGGAGTTTTTTAACATAGTTCAAAATGTAACAGATATTAAAGGCATGAATTCTAGTGAGAGTGCAGAGTTGGCTGCTTAACAGTTGTAGGATGTAGCTCGCATTTGGTTTAAGCAGTAAAAAGGGGATAGAGGTACAGATACAGGGATTGTAGAATGGGAGAAGTTTTTTACCATCTTCTTGGATAGGTTTTTCCCTTTGGATTTGAGGAAATCCAAAGTATAGGAGTTTATCAATTTGAAGCAGGGGAACATGAGTGTGAAAGAGTATTCGCTTAAATTTACTCAGCTAGCTAGGTGTGCTCCTAATGTGGTGTTTAATGAAAGGTCTAGGATGAGTAAGTTGGTCTCTGGTAAAGTTGATAGTGTGGTCAATGAGTGTAGGACCACAATGTTGATTAAGGAGATGGACTTGTCTAGGTTGATGGTCTATGCTCAGCAGACTGAGAAGTAGAAGGCTAAGGAGAGAGAGACAACAAGAGGTCTAGGACAAGTAGTTTCAACTTTGCTCAGCTGAGGTTGAAAGGTAGTAACCATCCTCAATTCTATTAAAAATCTTCAGCTCCAGTTCTATCTTCAACTAGTACCCTATGCCAAAGTTCAGAAATGATAATTGGGATAGAGCATTAGGTTCTAAGTCCTAAGGTAGTGTGAACAGTGGTTTCACTAATCCTCTTTATAAGAAATATGGTAGAAATCATCAGGGTATGTGTAGATACGACAGTGATGTATGCTTTGGGTATGGCAAGCTAGGCCACAGAGTCAGGGATTTCCCAAAGAGTGGTTAACAGGGTTAATCCATCCGTCCCTCAATTCCATTTGATTGATCGCCCAACTCAGCAGGTTGCCTCTTGCAGCGCAACCAGTGATCAGTGCTCAAACAAGATATTTGCACTTTAGTTCCAACAGGATCAGGAAAATTCTCTTGATGTGGTTATAAGTGCGTTTCAAGTTTTTCATTTACATGTCTATGCTTTGTTAGATCCCGAAGCTTTAATTTCATTTGTAACCCCTTATATAGGTTTCCACTTCAAAGTCAGTCCCAAAACCTTAGCAGAACCCTTCTCAGCGTCTACCCAAGTAGGTATCTCTATTGTAGCCAGGTAGGTATACAAGAACTATTCGATTATAATATCCTAGAAAGTCACTTCAGTAGATCTTGTGGAGTTAGAGATTGCCAATTTTGATGTCATTCTCAGCATGGATTGGCTTCACTCATGCTATGCTTTAGTTGACTATAGAAATAGACCCGTTTAATTTCAGTTCCCAGGTGAACTAGTTATTGAGTAGAAGGGTAGTGCTTCAACGCTTAGGGGTCAGCTTATTTCGTACCTTAGAGCAAGAAAAATGATATATAAAGGGTATGTTTACCATCTTTTTCGAGTCAAAGACTCTAATTCTAACACTCCCAATCTCGAGTCAGTTTTAGTAGTAAGGGAATTTCCAGATGTGTTCCCTGAAGACCTTTCCGGAGTTTCTCCCGAAAGGGAAATTGATTTTGATATGGATCTTCTTCAAGTTACCAAACCTATCTGTATTTCACCCTACAGAATAGATCCAACCAAGCTTAGGGAATCGAAATCACAGTTGAAGTACCTCCTAGATAGTTATGTATCAGACCCAGTGTATGCCCATGGGGCTCTCTAGTCCTTTTTGTGTGTAAGAAAGATGGTTCTCTCAAAATGTGCATCGATTATCGTTAGTTGAACCAATTCACCATAAAGAATAAGTATCCACTTTTTAAAATTAATGACCTATTCGACCAACTTTAGGGTGCCAGTTACTTTCCTAAGATAGACCTCAGATCTGGCTATCATCAGCTCAGAATCAGAGAATGTGACATTCCAAAAATAACTTTCAGGGCTTGGTTTGGTCACTTCAAATTTCTATTTGTGTCCTTTGGTTTTACAAATACTCCAGTAGCTTTAATGGACATGATAAACCGAGTGTTCAAACAATACTTAGACTGTTCTTCAGTCTTTATTGATGATATTCTTGTCTATTCCCGTAGTGAAAATGATCATGCAGACCATCTCAGAATAGTATTACAGACTCTTAGAGCCCACCGATTGTTTACTATATTCAGTAAGTACGAGTTATAGCTAAGATCAGTAGCTTTCCTTGGTCGTATTATTTCTGGTGATGGCATTAGAGTTTAACCTTAAAAGACCGAAGTAGTAAAATTATCCCAGACCCATTTCTTCATCAGCTATCAAGAGTTTCATTGGTTTGGCTGGCTATTACAGAAAGTTTGTTGAAGGTTTTTCAGAACAAAGTCAAGTTTCAGTGGTTAGATTCATGTGAGAATAGTTTTTAGGAGTTGAAGACTCGACTCACCTCAACCCCAATCTTGACTTTGCCATATGGTTCATAGGGAATCATTGTGTACTGTGATTCTTCCAGAGTTGGTCTTAGTTATGTGTTGATGTAAAGAGGTAGCGTCATAGCCTATGCCTTTAGATAGCTTAAACCCCATGAAAAAAGTTACCCTACCCATGATCTTGAATTAGCAGTTATTGTGTTTGCCATGAAAATTTGGAGACATTATCCTTATGGAGTGCATGTTGATGTGGTCACGGACCACAAAAGTTTGCAGTATATGTTTTCATAGAAAGATCTTAATCATCATTAGAGAAGGGGGTTGGAATTGTTGAAAGACCATGATATGAGTATTTTGTATCACCCGAGCAAGACCAATATAGTAGCAGATGCCCTTAGTAGATTGCCAATGGGTAGTGTTGCTCATATTGAGGATGATAGGAAGAAGTTAGGTAAGGAGGTTTATCAAATTGCTAGACTAGGTGTTCATTTGGTTGATTTAGCTGAGGGTAGTGTATGGGTTCAAAATAGCTCAGAATCTTCATTGGTTGCTGAAGTGAAGGAGAAACTGGATAGGGATTCCAGTTTGGTTAAGTTGAAGGAGTCAGACAAAGATCAGAAAGTAGAGGTTTTTTTCCAAGAAGGAGATGGTGTGTTGCGATGTCAAGGTATGTTGTGTGTTCCGTATGTTGATGGTTTTAGATAGCGGATTTTAGCCAAAGCACATAGTGTGCATTACGCTATTTATCCAGGGGCCACTAAGATGTATCGTGATATGTGGGAAATTTATTGTTGGAGTGGTATGAAGAGGGACATTTCATAGTTTGTAGCTAAGTGCTCTAACTATTAGTAAGTTAGGGTTGAGCACTAAAGGCCAAGTGGTACTATGTAGGAGTTCAGCATTCCAACTTGGAAGTTAGAAGAAATGAACATGGATTTTGTAATAGGGTTTCCCGTTTGAGTCTTTAGCATGATTCAATATTAGTTATTATAGATATAATGACCAAATCAACCCATTTCTTGCAAGTTCATACTTCTTTTTCAGCCAAGGATTATGCCAAGCTCTATATGAGAGAGTTGTTTAGGTTTTATGAGGTCCCGTTGTCTATCATTTTAGATAGAGGTACTTAATTTGCCTCTCAATTTTGGAAAGCTTTTTAGAAGGGTCTTGGCATCCAAGTTTATCTCAGTACAACCTTTCACCCTCAGATAGGTGGTCAGGCAGAGAGGACCATTCAGACCTTAGAATACATGTTGAGAGCATATGTCATCGTCTTTAAGGGTAGTTGGGATGATCATTTGCCATTGATAAAGTTTGCCTGCAGTAATAGTTATCACTCTAGTATTCAGATGGCTTTGTTTAAGGTTCTGTATGGGAGGAGATGTATATCTCCTATTGGTTGGTGAGAGTGTATTGATAGGGCCTAATTAAGTATTTGATGAGTTAGATAAAGTTCAATTAATCTAGGAGAGGATTAAGACATCCCAAAGCCATTAGAAATCTTATGCAGATATGCATAGGAGATATCTCAACTTCACAGTTAGAGACTTGGTTTATTTGAAAATTTCACTCATGAAGAGATCAAAGAGATTTGAAAAGAAGGGAACACTCAGTCCTCGATATGTTGGTCCTTATAGAATCTTGATCCATTTTGGTAAAGTAGCATACGAGCTTGGATTGCCTGCAAATTTGGCATCTGTTCATCCAGTGTTCTATGGTTCTCTGTTAAGGAAATGTATTGGTGATCCAGCTATACTTGTTCCTTTAGAGAGAACAGACATTCAAGATATCCTTTTATATGAAGAAATCCCAATCGAGATCCTAGATCGTCAGATTCACAGACTAAGGAACAAAGAATTTCCCTTGGTCAAAATACTTTGGCGAAATTAGTACGTTGAGGGAGCCACTTGGTAAAAAGAAGCAGATATGTGAATCAAATACCCTCATATTTTCTACGCGAACTCAGAATCAACTTAAGGCTACAATTTTCCCCAGATTGACTCTTTTCAAGTCTTAGTTTCAGCTAAGTAATCCATTTTATGTCATTGCATGCATTCATGAATTAGTTCAATCATTCATAATATTTCAGACTCAGTTATGTGGTCACGTTCTTAGGTATACATACTCAGTGTGTCATCTCAGTTTCTTAGTATTATCAGCTTAATTAGTCTCATTGGAGGACGAATGTTTCCAAGAGGGAGATATTTTAAGACCCCGTAAGATCATAGCTCAATTCCGCTCACCATAGTATGTTAAAGGGGTCAAAGAGTTGGAAAATTTCACAAAGTGTTAGGACTTAGTCATTTCTAAAGCTTCTAAACTTTGATGAATTTATTTTTGACCTTCCCGATGTCGGAACATTAAATTTTAAGTTGATTCATGATCGGGTTGTCGATAGTACATCTCGAGTAAGTTTCAGAATTTTTGGATGAGCATAAGGGTGTGTTTGGATTTCAAAAATAGTAGCAGCACCAGGATAAGCCTGCAACACGTGCTCCAACTCACCCCTAAGGGTGCTTGCGAAAGAGCCCACGACGCGTGGTCCAATCCAACATTAGGGCGCTCGGCTCATCTCCTACCCCTATTTTTCAGCTTTTGATTCCAGTTTTCCAAGGGCAATTGGGTCTTTTTCCTTCACCCAATTGATCCATAACACGGTATTGAGGGTCCCAAAAGTATTATTTACCATTTTTTACATAAAATTCCCTCAAGATAAAGCAATCCTCTCTCAAGAACAAACCCTAGCCTCTTCAAAATTCAAGCTCAAACTTCAAAAAATCACATAGAACCTTCACAAATTCTTCAATAAGGTATGTGTGATGTTCATTCATGGGTCCTTTTCACCCATGGGGCCTAAGAATCCATTTTCAAGTTTGAAGTTATGATTTTCTGACATGTTATTAAAAGTTATATACTTGAGGCTACTATGAACATTGATGACAAACCAAGTTTCCATGTTTTTCCATTAGAATTAGCCTTTGTCACTTTTGAAGGATGATATTCACATGATTAATCTTTAACCCATGATTTTTGTGTTGAAATTATGTTAGTACCACATGTTTTAAAAATTCCCATGCTCAAGTCTATGAATATCAAGTGTTTGATGAAATGCTTAAATGATTGGGTTTTTGAATAATGATCCATTGTTATGTTTTTGAAGCTTTAGCATGTGTCCCACTTGTTATTGCTATCGAGTCCTGGGGGTTATGAATACTCGAAACTTAGTTGTTTTACTTTGTCTCAATATTTTTAGAATGTTTTCAGATAGGTATGAGCATTATCCGTTCAGTAAGTTATCATAATTAGTTAAACTTAGATCAATTCAATAATCTGAGTCAGTTCAGTTGGGAGTAGGATTTAGACCGAGCGAATCCATGGATGGGATCTCACATGTCATTTGAGGGTGTGACTCATAGTAGTAATCCCCACATTCCAAAACTATATTACCAACGTAGGTTTGAGATGCTACCCTGCCAGTTGATGGTTGACACATATCTCACCAGGGTATTTGCCAGTAGAGGGTAACTCTTTAGTCCTTCAGGACCTCATTATAGTAGATCCACATAGCCAGTGTTAGTACCCGTGGTACGGTACGACACCCTTCCAACTGGGGTCACAAGTTGGACCCCAATTAGGTCTTTGGGGCATATCGGTTAGATGATAGCTCCCATAGTCTCAATCCAGTATTCAGTTCAGAACTTAGTTAAATTTTATTTGACCATAGCATACAGTTATCAGTTATTTAGTTATAAGTATTTCAGTTTACAGAGTAATTAAGAATCAAGTTATATGCTTGGTCATACATTCTCAGATTTTATAGTTTTCATGCATTTGAACTCAGTCATCTCATACTATTCCTTCAGTCATTATGTCATGCACATATGCCTATGCATTTCATCCTAACCTTATCTCGCATACTAGTACATTTAAAGTACTAATAACATACATTTTATTTGCACTATGATGTCTTATATCATTGATTTGGATGCTTAGTTCCCTAACCGGGCTTATCCAGGTCAACCTATCAGCAGTTATGGTGAGTCCTCATATATCAAGGACCATTTATACTTATTTAGTACATTAATATTCATTTCAGTAGTTATTTGGAGTTAGTTGGGGCATTTCCTATCAACTCTTTATTTTTCAATTAGTCATAGAGGCTTTCAAACATTTTAGACAGTTAGTTAGATTATCAGTTTTCAGACAGTTTTTTTTAGGCTTATGATTTAGAAATATTTCCAGTATTTAAAACCTTATGGCATTTTTTAGTTAATTTCCACACATGTTCTTTTGTTATAAGTTTTATTTAGTGCTCACAGAAGGTACCAGCTCATGAGTTAGCTTGGGGTCACTTGTGACTATAAGCATCGTATGGAATCCATGGTATATTTTTGGGGCATTACAGTAACCAAAATCCTTACTTAGAATCTCAAAATATTTTTGTAAGATCAAACTAGAGCTGTACATAAAAAGTGATTTTTTTCCTAATTTTCCTTAGAAATTTAAGTGGCGACTCTACAAAATGAATTTTCAAAATTCGAGAGTCACAACGAGCCATCATGTGTTGTGTGCTACTTTGATTGATTTGAAATAGGGGAGATGATGTGGCAACTCTGTTGGAGAATAAACTTAGGTTTTTACCTTAACAGGCTTAGTTTAGGATTATTATGTTTTTCACTGTGCTATTGGCTTTATCTGCACTTACATCTTGGGTTGTGAGAAAGGCCGCAAGCCAAATTCAAATGTGTGTTCCTTATTTTTTTTATCAAAACTACTTGTTGTTGCTTTATCAGTTGCATTGTTTTATCGAGTCTTTGTTCGTACATATTTCACACACTGAACATACGAGGTATGTACAACACTCCTCCAAACCTTTTTTGGATTTCTTGGTTTCACAGTCGATGCAATTCGTTTAGTGCACCTTTTCACTACTATTCAGTCCTACTCTTTAACATCTAGGGAAAAATTTTACTATAGAAATATGACATATTCAATATACCTTAGGCAGGACGGTCCAATGCATTATTTTTGTATTTAGGAATCCACCCTTCACGTCAATGGATTCTTCATAAATCCAATGATACTATTTGAGTGAAAATGATTGATTGATCCGAATGTTAAGACCGTAACTAATTTAGGTCATTGACTTACCCTCCTTTCTATTTACTCAGATAGAAATCAACCAAAACCTTGCAAACATTTAAATGATGTTTGAAGTCCTATGGATCTTAAGGCATTGATGGAAAAACATCAGTGTAGTTCGCGAAGAAGAAGTAATGGCTCATCTAGGATTTTTTACTGATTCAATGAATTTGAAAGTGAACAGGCTATTCATTCGGCTAATGGTCAAATTTTGGATCCAACCAAAATTACCTTCAGATTCTCAGACTTTGAGATCATACCCACATTAGAGGAAATAAGTCAAATTGCTAATTTACCATTGGTGGGATGAATACCTTTGGCTCCACAAGCTACTTTGGGAAATTTATTTCTTCGCTCATTAGTGTTAAGAGTTGGTCTGAGATTAAGAATAGTCGAGGTAGGTTGGGTCAGCCTAGGGTATCTTTTCAAAAGATATGTTCAAAGAGAAAACTATGACCGATTTTAAAATGGGTTTTTCTTTTCCCGAATCATTGGGAAAAACACAGAGCCATCGTCTTCATGGTGGTATTCTTGGGTATCATGGTGTTCCTAATGAGGGGAAACCGAATAAATATTAGCTTGATTCTAATGGTTGTCTTTATGTGAAGAGGATCACCTAGAGTGACAATTGTCCTAATAAACTACACGTATCGAATAGTATCCCTCTCTATAGTTATCCAAAATTATTTAGCTCTCAAAATCTTCCTTATAAGCATGAAACCGTTTATGTGAGGTCCATAAATTCCTGTGTGTATTTGGTCCAACAGTCTCGTGGCATCGACGCATCATAGAAATTCCAAGTTTAGAGTCCTCGTATACAGGATTTCTCTATTGAGAAAGAAGTGATTGTCTATACTTCTTAAAGTTCTCTTCTACTAGCTAGTACCTCTCTCTAGATATTTTCCTACTTTGAGTAACCTTCAATATTGTAGTACCATGACTTTCTATCTGGTCCTTCATCTACACAAAAATAGTATGCATGTTGATTGTGTATCTCCACCTTGATGGGATCAATGTAATTCTTATCTGTATGATGAATCATTGAAGATAGTGTTGTCAGGACATCGATAAACTCATTTTGAATTCAAGGGATATGTTTGAACTCAATCTTCGTGAATCTTTTCTGCTAAGATCATTGGCATGATTGTCACTATGGGTGATCCTCTACACATAAAGACAGCCATCGAAAGAAAGTTTATGTTTATTAGATTTCCCTTCATCGGGAACACTATGATACCTAAGAATGCCACTATGAATACAATGACTTTGTGTCTTTCCCAATAGATCTTGGAAAAGAAAAAATCATTCTAAAATCGATCATAGGTTTCTCTTTGATCAAATCTGTCGAAAAGATACTCTAGGCTGACCCAGCCTACCTCAATAATTCTTAATCCCCAACCAACTCTTAACCCTAACGACCGAATAAAGACATTTCCCGAAGTAGTCCATGGGGCCAAAGGTGTTCGTCTCACCAGTGGTAAGTTAGCAGTTTGACTTATTTTCTCCAATATGGGTGTGATCTCTATATTTGAGAATTTGAAGGTAACAGCGGCTGGATCCTAAAATTTGACCATCAGCCGAATAAATAGCTTGTTTGCTTTTAACTCTATTAAATCTGTCAAAGATCCTAGATGTGCCATTACTTCTTCTCCGTGAACTACGCGGATATTTTTCCATTGATGCCTTAGGATTCGGAGGACTTCGGAAATCATTTGAATATTTACAAGTTTTTGATTGATTTGCATCTGAATAAAAAAACAGGAGGGTAAATCTAATACCTAAATCAGTTACGGTCTTAATATTTGAATCAATCAATCATTTTCACTCGAACAGTGTCATTGGATTTATGAAGAACCCATTGACGTGAAGGGTGACTTCCTAACTAAAGAAATAATGTGTTGGACTATCCCGCCTAAGGTTTATACAATATGTCCTATTTCTAGGGTAAGAGTTTTCCCTATATGTTTAAGAGTAGGACTGAATAGTTGCAAGAAGATTCACTAACATAATTACATCAACTCTGAAATCAAGGAATACAACAAAGAAGGTTCGGAGGAGTGTAATACACCCCGCGCGTGTTCAATATGTGAATTGTGTATGATCAAAGACTCGATAGAAAAAATGCAAGTAATAAAAAGTAACAAGTAGTGTTGATCAAATAAACAAGAAACACAATCTTAGATTTAACTTGTGAACTTTCACACAAAGTAGGTATAAGTGTAAATAAAGCAAATAGCATAGTGAAAAGCATAATAATCCTAAACTAAGCCTGCCAAAAAACTAAGTTTATTCTCCAGCAAAGTCACCATGTTGTCGCGACCTATTTCGAATTGATTAAAATAGTAGACAACACATAGTGGCTCATTGTGACTCTTGAATTTTGAAAATTCATTTTTTAAAGTTGCCACCTAATTTTTTAAGTAAATTAATAAAAAATCACTTTTTATGTAAAATTTTATTTTGATTTCTTTGAAAATATTTTGAGATTCTAAATAAGAATTTTGGTTACTCAATAGAAAGATGTTAGGCACCCCTCAAAACCTATTCGAAGATAGTCCTTAGACTTAGTTTAGAAAAATATTTGAAAATTTTGCTTTTCTATTTGCTAAAAATTATGATAAGAAAATTATTGTTGTTGTTATTGTTATTGTTGTCGTTATTATTGTTGTTGTTACTGTTGTTGTTGTTACTATTGCTATTGTTGTTGTTGTTTGTGTTGTTGCTGTTGTTATTATTATTATTATTATTACTATTGTTGTTGTTGTTATTATTGTTGTTGTTGTTGTTACTGGTGTTGTTGTTATTGTTGCTATTATTATTGTTATTGCTGTTGTTGTTGCTGTTGTTGCTGTTGCTGTTGTTGTTGTTGTTATTGTTGAAATTATCGTTGTTGTTGTAGTTATTGTTGTTGTTGTTATTACTATTATTGCTATTATTGCTATTATTACTGTTGTTGCTGTTGTTGCCATTGTTATTATTATAGTTATTATTGTTGTTATTGCTATTGTTGTTATTGTTATTATTGTTGTTATTATTTTGTTATTGTTGTTGTTGATATTATTGTTGCTATTGTTGTTGCTATTATTGTTTATGTTGTTGTTGTCGTTACTATTTATGTTGCTACTATTATTGATGTTGTTGTTGTTGCTGTTGCTACTGTTGTTGCTATTGTTGCTGTTGTTATTATTATTATTATTGTTGCTGCTATTGTTATTGTTGTTGTTACTGCTGTTATTACTGTTGTTATTATTGTTAATGTTGTTATTGTTGTTATTGTTGTTGCTATTTTTGTTGTTGTTGTTCTTATTGTTGTTGTGTTGTTATTATTATTATTGGTGGTGATTATGATGGTGGTGGTGGTGGTGGTAGCGGCGATGGTGTTATTGGTGATGATGGTCATGTTGTTGTTTGTGTTGTTGCTGTTGTTATTATTATTATTATTATTACTATTGTTGTTGTTGTTATTATTGTTGTTGTTGTTGTTACTGGTGTTGTTGTTATTGTTGCTATTATTATTGTTATTGCTGTTGTTGTTGCTGTTGTTGCTGTTGCTGTTGTTGTTGTTGTTATTGTTGAAATTATCGTTGTTGTTGTAGTTATTGTTGTTGTTGTTATTACTATTATTGCTATTATTGCTATTATTACTGTTGTTGCTGTTGTTGCCATTGTTATTATTATAGTTATTATTGTTGTTATTGCTATTGTTGTTATTGTTATTATTGTTGTTATTATTTTGTTATTGTTGTTGTTGATATTATTGTTGCTATTGTTGTTGCTATTATTGTTTATGTTGTTGTTGTCGTTACTATTTATGTTGCTACTATTATTGATGTTGTTGTTGTTGCTGTTGCTACTGTTGTTGCTATTGTTGCTGTTGTTATTATTATTATTATTGTTGCTGCTATTGTTATTGTTGTTGTTACTGCTGTTATTACTGTTGTTATTATTGTTAATGTTGTTATTGTTGTTATTGTTGTTGCTATTTTTGTTGTTGTTGTTCTTATTGTTGTTGTGTTGTTATTATTATTATTGGTGGTGATTATGATGGTGGTGGTGGTGGTGGTAGCGGCGATGGTGTTATTGGTGATGATGGTCATGTTGTTGTTTGTGTTGTTGTTGTTGTTGTTGTCAGTGTTGTTGTTGTTGTTGTTATTGTTATTGTGTTATTGTTATTGTTGCTGTTGTAGTTGTTGTTGTCGTTGTTATTGTTGTTGTTGTTGTTGTGGATGTTGTTGCTGTTGTCGTTGTTGTTGCTATTGTTGTTTCTGTTGTTGTGTCTGTTGTTGCTATTGTTGTTATTGCTGTTGCTGCTCCTATTGTTGTTGTAAAAATATATTTATTTTAGATAAAAATAAAGGATGGTAATATAATTTATCCATATGTTAGATAGTATAAAGTCTTATAATTTTATAAGAAAATTATTTATGATATGTGAAGTTAAGTATATAACGACAATCATATAGAGCAAATAAAATATTTTTAATGTGCGTGAGAATTTATTTATAAAACATATGTATATTTAATAATATGTGAAAAAAATGTGAAAAGTTATTGGTAGATTGAAACTAAGTGAAAAATAAATGTAATAGCATGTGATAGAGTTGAAATAATGTATAAACCATGATAGCAATAATAGTTAAAATAATTATAATAATAATAATTGTGGTAAAAAATAATAATACTAATAAAGATAATAATAATACTTATAAAATATAACTCGTTTATGGTAACTTGAATATACGTATATACCCTGCGTTTTGGGACCTTTTGAAATCTGAGAACTCAAACAAAGTTGGAAGTAGAATGTAACATAAAACATTAGGATTATCTAATTTATCGAAAATAAGTTAAAATTAGCGGATGAACTCTTTTAAAAATCTGAATTTTTTAGTGACTTACTCTCCTTACGAATTATTATAATTCTTTTTTTAAGAAAACGTGGAGGTTGCTACGTTAATTTTAGAGAAAGTATCTTTATAAATTTAGTCTTACCAAAATACTCAATACACAATTTAAAAAAATTTTCCATGTATTTTTACCCTTGAAAAGCTATAAAAAAACCCTTGAAGCTCCAAAAAGAACTGCATTCTTGGCTCCCAAAAACTTGACCATTAACTTAGTAAAAAAAATATTCTCTACTAAAAAATTAAAAAAATGCCCTTTTGACATGTAATGCCCCGCATTTTCTTAGCGTAATCTAAGTCCCAATACATGAGTAATCATATATAAAATTTTTGAAACACTCATTATTTGTCAGTTTAGAGCCTGTCATTGCTTAGGAAATTGAATTATCTTTCCAACGATATAAAATACACCCAAATTTGATAATCGGGTAAGAAATTATGGATATTTTAAGTTTGAATCGTTATACACCATCATTTTAATCCTTTGCCAGTTGCGGAGCCAGTCTAAATGACGATTGGAAATTTTCAGTGAAGGTGCACGATCTTGGAGCATCCTGCCGAAGGGCAAATTGGCATTTGGCTGTTTCGAGTGTCTCTCCGCAATTCCACCGCGTCGCGGTGAGCTTCCAGGTCACAAATAAGGTGACAACGCGATTACACCATGTCGCGCCACCATACATTTTTTCAATTGTCCCTTTTCCAGTGGCTTGGCGCGATAGTGGCGTGTTGCGCCAAGGGTGAAAATCAGGAATTTTTCCAATATTGTAATTTTAAATTACAAGGTCCGTTTGATCTTTTTCCATGGCCCCAAATCCACTTAAAAATGGAATTTAACCCTAAGAGAGCATTATTTGCTCACTTTTTCATTATTCTCTCAAATTAAAATCAACTCTCTTCAAGAACAAAAACCCTAACTCTCAAATTCAAGGCCAAATCTCAAGAACTCTCCATCAATCCTTCTATATTCATTATCCCAGGTATGTAAGATGTTCATCAATAGATTTTTTTCATCCATGGAGTCCAAGTATCCTATTTAAATTATAAAATTTTGATCCTTGAAAGTTAATTGATTTTAAATTGTGATTTCACCCATGAATCACCATGTATTATTGGTTTTATACCATGATTCAATGAAATTATTGTTGTTATTCAATCCTCCATATTTTAATATTATTATCTATTAAATTAAACCATGATTTAATACTATTATGTCGAATTCATGCTATTTCTATACGTTTCATGACATTCCTATGATTGTTTTAAACCATGAACTACATCTACAAGTGTTTGATAAAATGCCTACAAGAGTGATTGATTTAATAAAAGCCTTCATGCTTTGTCCCCCAAGCTTTAGTGTCATTTTACCATTATTGTTTTTGAGTCCTGGGGGTATTGAATACCCAAAAACCATAGCTGTTTATGTAGACTAGTCTCAGTACATTACAAAATAGTCTTTAGAACATACTATGAGCATTATCAAAATAGTCAAATATCAGTCAGTTAAACTCATAACAGTCTAGCATTTCAGTGTCTTTCAGTTGGGAGTAGGATTTAGCACCAAGTGAGTGTAGGGATGGAGGCTTCCCCATCAAATTGAAAGAGTCGTTAGTAGCAATCCCTATACTCCATAACTACGTAGCCAACGTAGGATATGAGAAGTCACTTGTCAGATTAGGCTTGACTATCTCCCAGGGGTCACATGTCAGTTCAGGCTTGACATCCTTAGTCCTTTGGACATTATATCAGTTTAGTAGATCCACACAACAGTGTTAATACCCGCAGCATGGTATTAATACCCTTTCAGTTGGGGTTGCAGGTTAGACCTCGATTAGTTCAAATTGGGGAATATCGGTTAGATGATACCTTCCACAGTCTCAGTTATAGTCCTAGTTTAGTTATTCAGTCTTAGTGTTGTTTGACCAAAGCATACAGATTTCAGTTATTTCAGTTTATAGATTTTACTTAGTTCATGTTATATACTTGGTCATGCATCCTCAGTATTTACAGATTTTCATGCATACTCAGTATTTACAGATTTCCACATATTCCTTGTACCTATAGTTTTTGTGCTCTCTATTTAGTACTCCATGATTTACATGCATATTCAGTTAATTATTAGTTCTGTTCATAAAACCATGCATATCATCCTACCTCATTTAGCATACCAGTGCATTCAAAGTACTGATCGCATACTTTTTCTTTTGAGCTATGATGTATTCTATCATAGGTTCTGAAACTCAGTTCTCGGCTCGTGATTAGACTTATTAGATCCTCAACAGTAGCAATGGTGAGTCCTCATGCTTCGAAGATAGGCTTACTTTATTTCATGTCTCAGTTTAGTAGTTAGTTGGAGTTAGTTAGGGCCTGTCCCATCAACTCATAGTCATTCAGTTTTAGAGGCTTATCAGACATTAGAGTATGTTATTCAGTATTCTGACATTACAGTTAGTTATCCATTTTATCAATATTTTATTAGATTCAGTCAGTTATTTCTATACTCATATTTCAGTTTTGAATTCAGTTATTAAAACCTTATGGCATGTCAGTATTCTTCCATCTTTATCATCATGTTATCCAGTGCTCACAGTAGGTACCGATTCATGGATTAGCTTGTAGTCCTTCAAGACTGTAAGCACCATGTGATGCCCATGGTGTGCTCTTAGGTGTTACATGACATTAGAAAATATGTGCTAAATTTACAAAGCAATTTGTTTAGTCCTTTAAAAATTTGCATTTTTTACTCTTGAAAGTTGTATAATTAGACCCCAAAATCTGCAATTTTAGCTATTGTGAAAGCTGCATTTTACACTCTTTTAAAGGGGATATTTTATACTAAAATCAACATTTTAAGTTGGAATAGCCAATAAAATCAATTCTAGATAATTAAAGCTAAACAAAACTAAACAAATATAAAATTAATTCAACATCGATCAATCGACACCAAATAAAAATTCAAATAAATACAAGGTTAGTAGAATAATTAACAATAATAAAAAAAGTGAAGAAAGCAAAGGACTAGATTTAGCCAAGTTCTCTAGGAAGGTACCAATCCCTAACGATATAGACCCCAAATGCTGATAGCGATTGATCCAATCTTTGGGTAAAAAATGAGTTTCTATCGAAACTCCAACTCATGAGTTTACATGTCAAATAAAGAGAACAAAGATTAGTAAATCAATAAACAAATGATGCATATAACTGTAACAATAACAACAAGAATATACCCAGTGTATTTCTACCTACTGGGTCTAGATAAGATAAAATGTACACAGTCCATACCACCATCTTCAAAAAAATAGAGAAACTATTTCTGGTACACTCCAGCTCAAGACAAAAAAAATGTAAATAAAATAATAAAATGTTTTATAAGAAAAAAAAATGGATATTTCAAATAAGTAAACATCGTCATATCTCTAAATACTTTATCAGGAAAAGGCTTAAGAATATGGCCTTACATAAAACACTATTAAGACATCAGGGAGCAATAAAATATTTAGCTGATCAAACTTTTATCAACTCTGTTTTTATTTGTTTTTTTAAATAAAAAATAGCAATAGATTCGCTCAGAGTCCCAAGCTGATATGGAAAATTAGTAAGAATTCGAAAGTAGTAGTTTAAACATTTAAACTACAGGACAGGCTAGAAATCTCCAAAGATGAAAACACATCTTAATAAATGTACATTTCTTTTAGTTCTGATTTTCAAAAAAATAAAATAACATAAATGAATAAATAAATAAATAAATAAGTAAAAGGATTTAGTCCATATCTCATCCCATTGATTCTCTATCGACATTGTGACTTGAAGAAAATCAATGAACACCCAACTTTAGTCGGAGAACTAGTGAAATGAGGTAAAGTCATTAGTTTCGAGAACTTAAAAAGAAACTAGCATCAATTTAAGGGCCCGTTTAGCCATGGGTTTTTTTTAATTTTCTGAATTTCTTTTCACTTTATGTAAAATACAACTTCAAGTTGGCGTTTGACCATGGAAATTTCAAATACAACTTGAAGTTGTATTTGGAAAAGTGAAAAATAAGAAAAAGTTGTTTTCACTTTCCATTTGTGTTGTGAACCAATTTGACTTTGTACTGGGCTATGGGTTAGAAGTAGTGAATTGGGATGATCCAGTTGAGATTATTAGACCTATTGAAATGTTGGAGTGTTTTATTTGGGATCCAGGTCTAATTGTCAATTGGTTAAATAGGACTTGGGATTCGACAGAAAAGTTATACAAATTACGGTGAAGCTTTGGCTTAGTCTATACTCTCCCATCTCCCCTTTAATGGTCTATTATCTCATCTCCTTCTAGTTACCTTCTTTCTCTATTACTCGTAGACTTTCCATTAGTGTTGTTCATTTTTTAATTTATTGCTCGAATTTTTATTTGTATTCGAATTTGAAAGTATAATATATATATTAGAGTTGTGGTGTGAAATTGAGGTTGTTAGATTGGTGCTTTCATCCATAGGTCTTTAATGGAGGAATAGAAATTTCAAACTCTTTATGATTCAATTAACGTCAGGGGGGATTCATGGTCAAAGGAGATATGCGAAATTCGTTCATTATTACAGGAGTTGATTGGAAACCTTGAAAGGAGTAAACCTACTCTGGTGGAGTTTTCATGGTTCTGTGGTGAGAATCCCGAGGTATGGATATCTCAGGCTGAACGCTAGTTTGAGTTTTATGAAATTGTAGAAAAAATAAGTTATCTCTGGCTTTGTCCTATCTCAATGGGGTTTCCTTTTCATGGTACCAATGTCTTTTCCAGAACAAGCAATTTGTTGACTGGGAACATTTTACTGCAAAAGTGTTAATTTGCTTTCCTAAATGACATCTCAAATCACTAAAAATTTGCTTGGCTAATCAGACGCCCTCCATGATGGAGTACTCAACTCATTTTGAGGTTGTTTCATGGGGCTTCAGTGAGCCAGATGTATTTTTTTCATGCCCTGCACATGTTTATACATAATGAAGAAGTAAACCAACCCATCTTTTCCTCAGAAATTTGATGTGCAATCTAAATACAAAGACAAAACGGATGTACACAAGGCGTTCGACGAAATGTCAAATAGATTCTGCCCCGAGGTATTCCCCATGGCACGTTCAAAAATTCAAATTTAAATGGCCATGACAGAGGGAGATAATGGGAATCTCGGTAATAAGCATATCATGGACGTTGGGGATTAGGCACATAAAATTTCAGCACTTACTTTGTCCCTTTTAGAACTAACAGAGTCTTCTTTCGAGGATGGAAAATCCAAAGAAGGAACCGAAGTGAAAGAGTAAGTTGAAGGCTCAAAAGATGTTGTTTAATAGAAGTTGATTGCTACTACAAATATCCATGTTAAGTTAGTTCTAGCGTACCAAATCCAAATTTTACTACCATGCCTCTATCTAAATCTCTTTATGCTTCATGTATCCACACACAAAGCTTATTCACCATTTTCACATTTGATACTTGCTTACATTATATTCAACCACTCACCCAAATTAAATTGTAGGGACTATTCCATTTTGTGGTTATGTTGATGATTGGTTCGACACATGGCAAGATTTTGAAGTTGATTCACATATGTTTATATTTGTTGACTCTGAAGAGCTAATTCAAGTTTCACATGAAGAATCGTGGTTGATTTCTTTTCGTGGATGTGAGTATTTACAGTTGCATGATGAGAACTTCACGATGACTAATAAGGTTCCATCTGATACTAAGAACTCCATCCCTGATGAAAATTTTCTTATTGAGTTTGAAAAAATAGCTTGGGCTGGAGAGTTTGCATTAATTATCAAACAACCACTACGTTATGATTTTTATCTTGTAGTTTTGAGTTGCATAGTGCTGAATTTAGAGTTGCTTGAACAGTCGATAGTTGAGGTTGTATGCTATTCATCTAATGTTATTTTTTTACAAGTACATCATGGCAGCCTTGAACATTTTAGTAAATTGTCACGAGCCGAGACTATCCCCTAGCCGTTACACGGTGCTTAGAACCACAAGTGATCCCAAGCTAACCCATAAGTTAGTATGATACTTGAGCAACTGATTTAGAATACATTAAATAGCTAGTTCTACTATGCAAAAACATAATCATTATGAAATCTGAATAAGTATGTAATTGAGAAAATTTACAATTTGATTAAACTAAGGAAAGAACTCAAATTACCTTACTAACTCTGACTGACATCTATGAAGCCTTTACTATACTGACTATAGATAGTTAGGAGATACCTCCAACTACCACTAATCAATATATATGGAAAAACAAAAAAAATACAACACAGTACAAGAACTAAATCTGACTGGAGTCCCCAAAATAGGAGAACTCATCACCTACTGGATGGAAGCTACAACTGTCTGATTATGATGCATAGGCTATAACTGGTACCTACATTATGAGACAATGTAGCACATAGACATATATGTGGATCAGTACTTCTGGAATGTACTGAGTAAGAAAGGGTGAATGCAATAAGTCAAACCGATTATACATGAAATCTTAAAACATGCATACTAAGTGTAAGTAGACTCACCAAGAGAATAAAATAAGTTGAAAGCTGGTATATCTTAAAACATGATTAACAAACAACATCTAATAAGATTGTGAATCCCTACACTTAGTTTCTTAAAAACTTTAATTTTATAATATAAGTAAAACAGAAGCTAGAAAACCGTAAAACATGGATACTGACATAACTCAAGGATCTGAATGTAGAAATATACTGAGCACGAATACATAAACATATAAAACAAAACATAACATATAATAAGTTGATCTGATTAATGGAATGATTGATAGTTGAATACTGAATAACTGATATCGAAATACTGAATAACTGGTATTTGGATACTGATTAGTTGGTATCTATATACTGATTAACTGATAACTGTATATTGATTGGTAAAACTAAATTGTACTTAGTCTAATAATTGAACTGAAACTATGGGGTACTGTTCATATAAGATAAGGACTAACTAAACAACATGAAATAACTGAGGATGAATGCATAAAAACTGTAATATATGAGAATGTAAGACCAAGCATAAATTTATACTGAGATAAATCTATAATATGAAAGATGGAAAACTGTATCGCTGAATAACTGAAAATCTATACACTTGGTCAAGTAAACCTGAACTGAGAATACACTGAATACTGTTTGAGACTGTGGGAGTTATCATGTAACCGATATAAACTATGTGAGCTATCATGGAGTCCAACGTCTGAACATCATTGAGGAGGGTTGTTCTATCCTTGCCATTGTAAAAGGACCTAAACTGTACTGATTACTAAATGATGTCATGAAGGACAAAGGAGTCTCCCTATACTGGCAGGTGCTATCATGAGATATGTGTCAACCCTAAATAGGTAGAAAGATATCTCAAACTTATATTGGCTATGTAGTTCTGTAACTCAGGGATTTCTACTAAGGGTCAAACCCTAAACTGGCAGGAATGCTGTAAGACCCCACAAAATCCTAAGCTTAACTCAGACCTTTAAATCTTGTTAAGGGGTCCAAAACTTAGAAAATTCCAGGTAAGTATTCAGACTTAGTGTTATTTTAGCCTTCATAGGTTGGAGAATCTATTTCATAACCCTCATGAGCTTAAAGTAATGATTTTTAGGTTTAGTCATGATCACGAATATCATTAAGTGTTCCCAGACAAGTTTTGGATTTTTCAGACTTCATTTGGATAATATTTGAAAGCTCAAATTAATGGATTGACGTGATCTTAACGCGCAACGTCGCCCACCGCATCGATGAATATTTTCCTCCAGCTCCCAGTGCAAATTTTAGTGAACTAATGCGGACTTGATGAGGAGCGTTGGCCATCGCACTGATGCCAACGACACGGCACATGGGTCTGTGCGTCGCTAGGTCAATTTTCAGTCATTAAAATGCCGCGTCCTTAGGGCTAATTGGGTCTTTTTCCAATGTCTATCATCCCCAAAACACGAAAGTAAACCCTTCTAAGAGCAAAAATTATTCATTCTTCACAATTTTCTCTAAAGAACAAACCCTAGAAGATTTCAAATTCAATTCAAGGCTCAAGAACTTACCATCAATCTTTTCAAATTTAATAGTTAAGGTATGTCAAGTGTTCATTCAAGGGTCCCTTCTACCCTTGGAGTTCAAGAATCTATTTTTAAAACCTCAAGTGTATTGATTTCATGAATTTCATATTGGGTTTGATTATAGTCATGATTGTAATGATTAATTGGGTTTCTAATCCATGATTTGTTACAAGTTTCAAGTGGAATTATTTTATATATGTATAGAATCATGTAAATCCATGCTAAACTCTTGAAATTGTAAATGGGGTTTTGAATTATGGTGCCCATTTATAGTTAGTGTCATGTGCATGGATTATGTCCTCCAAGTGTTTGATAAATTGCTCATGTAAACAAAGAAAAAGGGAAAACAATCATGTCATATTAGCTTATGTACAAGTTATATCATGCAAGTGTTTGATGGAATATCTCTATCAATGAGTTATGATCAAGTGCATATGGTTATACCTTTCAAGTTTGTTCTATAATTTATTTTTTATGCTATCGAGTCTTGGGGGTAACCAATACCCAAAAACTTAGCTGTTTACTCACAGTTGTCTTTACCTGTGGCACGGTGCTGACACGCTTCCAACTGAGGTTATAAGTTGGACGCCGAATTAGTTTAGAGAATGATCATTTCAGTTAGATGATTACCTCCCATAGTATTATTTTTAGTCCTCAGAATAGAACTTAGTTCAGTTCTATAGAAATCAGGATTGTCAGACACAGTCATTCATTTCAGTACGAAACTCAGAATAGTTTTACAGAATTACGACTATTAGATATAGTTGCTTAGTTAACAGTAATACAGTATTAGTAAACTCATATATCAGTAAACCAATGATTCTGGATGCAGTACCAATTTTATCATGACCTCAATACAGATTACGTATTTCATGCGTGTACTCTTATTCAGTTATACTTATAATATTCAGTTAGTATTGTTCATGTATATGAACCCATGCATCTCAGCCTACTTCACTTAGCATACAAGTACATTCAAAGTACTGACGCATACCTTTCTTTGTGCTATGATCTCTTATATCATGGGTTCAGATGCACGGTCTCCCGATTACACTTTGCAGCCTGATCCATCAGTAGCAGGCTAGTGGTGAGTCCTCATTCTTTGAGGATAAAATTATTATTACAGTAATACAGTACTCAATTTATTTCAGTAGTCGAAGTTAGTTGGGGACTTGTCCCATCAACTTCTTGATCAGACAGTAGAGGCTTTTCAAACTAGAGTATTTTCAAACAGATGTTCAGTTTTAGCATTTATTTTAGATTTGAACCTTATGGAAAGTTTCCACCTAATTTCCATATAATTATAGTATTATTATTCAATTATTATAGCAGGTACTAGTCATGGGTTAACTTGTGGTCCTTCGGGACTATGAGCACTGTGTAGTGTCTGGGTTGGGGCGTTATAAACTTGGTATCAAAGCCTAAGGTTCAACAGAGTCCTAGGAAGTTTGAAAGTCGTATCTAGTAGAGTCTTCTATATGGGTGTGTAGTATTCCACACTTATGGACAGTAGGCTATGAGATGTTTTAGAAAAGGTTTCCCTTCTTTCAGTAATCATGTCGTGCGAGTGAGCAGAAGCTCAAGTTAAACTCTCTATCTAATCTAAGTTTCTTTTCTATTTATAGAATATGCCTCATAGGAGGACTAAGGAAAGAGGAATGGGAGACCAGCCAACACCTCAGCCCATCCAGCCAGATCCTCTGGATGAACATGTCTCCCACGCTAAATTTAGTACAGCTTTCACCAGTCTAGCTCATTCTATGGCAGCCCAGAATGAACGCCCAACTGCCTTTCCAGCTAACCCAGCGGCCAATACTACTGCAGTCAGGATTCAAGACTTCACCCGAATAAACCCTCCATCTTTTACTTGTTCAAAGTAAGATGAGGACCCACAGGAATTTCTTAATCAGGTGTCAAAGATTACAGATATTATAAGGGTGACAACTAGTGAGAGTGTCAATTTAGCTACATATTAGTTGCAGGATATAGCTCACTTATGGTTTAAATAGTGGAAAGCAGAGAGAGCCACAGATACAGGGCCTATAAAATAGGAGAAGTTTGCTATTTAATTTCTTGATAGGTTCTTCCCGCTAGAGTTAAGGGGAGTGAAAGTTTTAGAATTTATAAATTTGAAGTAGGGAAACATGATAGTATAAGATTATTCTCTTAAGTTTACTCAATTAGCCAGGTATGCTACTCATGTGGTAGCAGATAGCAGATCTTAGATGAGTAAGTTTATGTTTTGCATGCCTAATAGTGTGGTCAAGGAGTGTAGTACCACAATGTTTATTAAGGAGATATACATATCCAGTCTCATGGTCCATGCTCAACAGATAGAGGAGGCTAAGAATAAAGTAAATGAGAGGGAGAATAAGAGAGCTAGAACAGGTAGCTTCAACTTCACCCAACCTAAGTCAGAGGGTGGTAATCATTCTCAGTTCTACCCAAAATCTTTAGTCCCAGCTCTGTCCTTAGACAGTGCTCCAGTGCCAAAATTTAGAGATAGTAATAGAAATAGGGCATCAGGCCCTAAACCCCAGGTTAGTGTTAGAAATGCCCGGATAAATCCTCTCAGCCAGAAATGTGGCAGAAACCATCAGGGTGTCTATAGAGTTGGCAGTGATGTATGTTTTGGATGTGGTAAGCTAGGACACAAAGTCAGACAGTGTCCTCAGGTGGGTTCGGAGAGTTAGCATAATCATCCCTAAGCTCATCCCCGTCCAATTTCAGTTCCCAAATGAGCCCGTCCTAGAGTAGAGGGGTAGTACTTCAGCACTTAGGGGTCAACTTATTTCCTACCTAAGGGCAAGAAAAATAATGTCTAAGGGATGTGTCTACCATCTCATCCGAGTCTAAGACTATAGCTCAGAAATCCATACTCTTGAGTAAGTATCAATAGCATGTGAATCCCTAGAAGTGTTTCTTGAAGATCTTCTCAGAGCTCCTCCCGAAAGGGAAATCGACTTTGGAATAGAACTTCTTCTAGATACTCAGCCAATATCTATTCCACCATAAAGAATGGAACCTACAGAACTCAGAGAATAAAAAGAACAGTTGAAGGATCTCCTAGATAAGGGAGTCATCAGACCCAGTGTGTCCTTGTAGGCGCACTAGTTTTATTCGTGCGTAACAAAGACAGTTCTCTTAGAATGTGTATAGACTACCATCATCTAAATAAAGTCACGGTCAATAACAAGTATCCCTTTCCTAGAATCGATGAATTATTTGACCAACCACAGGGGGCAATTACTTTTCTAAGATAGACCTCAGATCAGGCTATCATCAGCTTAGAGTCAGTGAATGTGACATTTCAAAGACAGCTTTCAAAACTCGGTATGGTCACTTCGAATTCTTAGTCATGTCCTTTGGTCTTACCAATGCCCCAGCAGCTTTCATAGACTTGATGAACTATGTGTTCAAGCAGTACTTAGACATATTTGTTATAGTCTTCATAGTTGATATTCTAGTCTACTCCCGTAATGAGCATGATTATGAAGACTATCTTAGAATAGTATTGCAGACTCTAAAAAATCATCAGTTATTCGCCAAATTTAGTAAGTGCAAATTTTGGCTAAGGTCAGTAGCTTTTCTCGGCCATATCATTTTCGGTGAGGGCATTAGAGTGATACCCAAAAGACCGAAGCGGTAAGAAACTAGCCCAGAGCCATCTCTTCGACAAATATCAGGAGTTTATTAGGCTTGGTCAGATATTACCAATGGTTTGTTGAGGGATTTTGATCTATTGTATCCCCTATATCTAGATTGACTCAGAAGAAGGTCAAATTTTAGTGGTCAAATTCTTATGAGAAAAGTTTTTAGGAGTTGAAGACTCGGCTCACTACAACTCCAATTTTGACCCTGCCAGATAGTTCAAATGGCTTCATCATGTATTGTGATCCTTCCAAGGTTTGTTTGAGGTGTGTTTTGATGCAGAGAGGTAAGGTCATAGCCTACTCCTCTAGATAGCTTAAACCCTATGAAAAGAACTATCCTACTCATGATCTTAAGTTAGCAGCAGTAGTATTTACCTTAAAGATATAGAGGCACTATTTGTATGGTGTGTACGTTGATATGTTCATTGACTATAAGAGCCTACAGTATCTGTTCTCTCAAAAAAACCTAAACTTCTATCAGAGAAGGTGGTTAGAGTTGTTGAAGGACTACGACATGAGCGTCCTGTATCATTTGGGTAAAGCCAATGTAGTGGCTGATGCTTTAAGTAGGATGTCTATGGGTAGTGTTGCTCATATGGAGAATGGTAGGAAAAGTTAGCTGAGGAATTTCATTAGCTTTCCCGACTGAGTGTCCACTTAGTTGATTCAACAGAAGGTAATATATGGCATAAAGAGTTCAGAATCATCTTTGGTTTCTGAGGTGAAGGAAAAGCAGGATAGGGATCCCAGCTAGTTAAGTTAAAAGAATCAGTCTGGGATCAGAAGATAGAGTTTTCTCCCAAGGGGGAGATGGTGTATTGTGTTGTCAGGGTCAGCTATGTATGTCAGGTGTAGATGACCTGAGACAGTGAATTCTCACAAACGCATGGTGTGCGTTATTCTATTCATCCAGGGGCTACTAAGATGTACTGTGATTTGCGGGAGATCTACTAGTGGAGTGGGATGATGAGAGATATTACTAAGTTTGTAGCCAAGTGCTCAATATGCCAGCCAGTTAAAATCAAGCATCAGAAGCCTAGTGGGGCTATACAAGAGTTCAGTATTATCACTTAGAAGTGGGAAGAAGTGAACATGGATTTTGTGATGGGTTTGCCTCGTACTCGTCGTCAACACAATTCAGCTCATTTCCTACCAGTCCATATCTCTTATTTAGCCAAAGACTATGCCAAGCTCTATGTCAGAGAGTTGGTCAGATTACACGGAGTTCTGTTGTCCATTATCTCAGATAGAGGTACACAATTCACCTCTTATTTCTGGAAAGCCTTCCAAAAGGTTCTTGGTAACCAAGTCCACCTTAGTATATCTTTCCACCCTCAGACAGATGGTCAAGCAGAAAGGACTATTCAGACTTTAAAGGATATGCTGCGAGTGTATGCGATAGACTTTAAAGGTAGATCGGATGATCACTTACCTTTGATTGAGTTCGCATATAACAACAACTATTATTCCAGCATATAGATAGCTCCATTTTAGGTGCTCTATGAGAGGAGATGTAGGTCTCCCATTGGTTGGTTTGAAGTGGGAGAGGCCGCAGTGGTAGGGCCTGAATTGGTGTTTGACACCTTAGAGAAGGTTTAGTTGATCAGGGAAAGGCTTAAGACAACTTAGAGCTGATAGAAATCGATGCAGATGTACGGAGAAAGGATCTTGAATTTGAGATTTGTGATTATATGTATCTAAAAATCTCTCCTATGAAAGGAGTGAAGATGTTTGGAAAGAAGGGGAAACTCATTCCCTTATATGTCGGTCCTTATCGAGTTCCCAGCCATTTTAGAAAGGTAGCTTACGAGCTTGAGTTTCCTTTAAATTTAGCTGTAGTCCATCCAGTGTTCCATGAATCCTTGCTTAAGAAATGCATAGGAGACGCTATAGAGGAGAAACCTTCAACAAAATGACGGTAATAGCCAGCTAGACCCAAGAAACTTTGGATGTCAGTCAAAAAGATAGGTCTAGGCCAGTTTCTAATAGCTTCTGTCTTTTAGGGATCAACTCTAATACCCTTGGAAGAAATGATATGACCCAGAAAAGCAACTGACCTCAACCAAAACTCACACTTGCTGAATTTGGCAAATAATTGATGGTTTCTAAGAGTTTGCAAGACAATTCAAAGAAGATCTGCATGTTCATTCTCACTATGGGAGTACACCAGAATATCATCTATAAATACGATAACAAATATGTCAAGATATGGTCTCAACACTCGATTCATGAGGTCCATGAATGCTGCCAGGGCATTAGTTAACCTAAAGGACATAATAAGCAACTCAAAATGACCATAGCGAGTTCAGAAAGCTATTTTTGGGGTGTCACACTCTCTAACTTTGAGTTGATGATAGCCGAATCGAAGGTCTATATTTGAGAAGTAACTTGTACCAAGCAATTCGTCAAACAAATTGTCTATTCTAGGAATAGGATACTTATTTTTGACAGTGACTTTATTCAACTGGCGATAGTTAATACACATACGCAGGCAACCATCTTTCTTTCTCACCAATAACAAAGAAGCACCCCAAGGAGAAACACTGGCCTTATGAAACCCTTATCTAACAGATCTTTGAGTTGCTCTTTCAACTCCTTAAGTTCTGCAGGTGCTATACGGTAAAGAGGAATAGAAATGGGCTGAGTATCGGGAAGAAGATATATCCCGAACCCTATCTCTCTATAAGGAGGTGTCCCTGAGAGATCTTCCAGAAAGACATAAAAAAACTCATTGACAACGCTAACTGACTGGAGAGTTGGAGTCTCAGACTTAGTGTCCTTGACACTAACTAGATGATAAATGCACCTTTTGGAAATAAATTTTCTAGCTTTAATATATGAGATAAAATGACTCTTGGGAGATACAGAACTCCCAGACCACTCAAACACAGGTTCATTAGGAAATTGAAACTTGACCACTCGGGTACGAAAATATATTGAGGCATAACAAGAATGAAGTCAGTCCATACCCAGAATAACATCGAAATCCATCTTCTCTAACTTAATTAGATCAGCCAACATGACTCTATGAAGGACTGTAACAGGACACTTTCTATACACTTTCTAGGCAACAATCGAATTACCCACTGGGGTAGAACCTAAGATAGGCTCAGGAATATTTTCAGGACTCATTTCAAAATTCACAGCAACCAGAGGTGTAACATATCAAAAACTAGACCCAAGGTCCAATAAAATATAGACATTACACTGAAGTATATGGAGCATACTAGTAACAACATTGGGAGAGTCCTCCTGCTCCTGGCAAGATGGCAAAGCATAGAACCTATTTTGGCGCTGACCACCAGCAGTGCTAGAAGAGGTGCCCTGAGCTGGGACTGGGCGAGTCACCTGAGTTGGAGCACTAGCAGTCTGAGTCTGAGTCTGTGGGCGATTATCACGACGCCCTTGCCTGGTATGTGGGCACTCTCTAAGTTTGTGACCCAAGTCACCATACCCGAAACAACCTTTCTTCTCACCCCAACACTTACTCGGGTGGGTCCTACCATACTTAGGACACGGAGGATAATTTGGCTTACTGCCAATACTGTACTGGGACCTGGCTGCATATGACCTGCTACCTTGCTCCTGCCCACCCCTAGGTATGGGAGCACTAGCTGATGATGGTGTTGGTGTAGATGAACGGCTCAGAAATTGAGGGCGATTCCTTCCGTGCGATCTAGTTTGACCCTGTCCGTGCTGTTCGGACCTTACTGTCTTATTCCCTCTCCTTGATCTTATTTTCTTCAATCTGTTGGGCATGAGTCATCATCCTAGAAAGATTCATCTCACAATTTAACATAGCAGACCTGCACTCCTTAATAACATAGCTAGACACTCCTATCACAAATTCACTCATACTGGCCCGATTATCAGCTACTAAGTCATGAGCATATTTGGCCAACTGGTTGAACTTCAGACAGTACTCTTTAACAGTTATAGAGCCTTGTAGCATGTTCATGAACTCCTCTACCTTTGCCTCTCTCATCTCTAAAGGGAAAAACTTATCCAGGAATGCATCCTGGAACTCCTGCCAAGACGTAAGGGCGGCACCCTCACCTCTACCCTTCCTCCAAGCAACTACCCAATCATAAGTAAGATCTTTCAACCGATATGCTACCAACTCCACACTATGCTCCTCAGAGACATGCATAACCTGAGTAATCTTTCGCACCTCCTCCAAGTATAACTGTAGATCCTCATCTGGCTTAGACCCATAAAATTCCAGCGGATTCATCCGCATAAGGTCACGGATTCTCGCAGCAGCTGAATCACCTCCCTGTTGCTGTGGAGCTGGGTCGGATTGGCCTGAATATTCATAGTGACAGCTTTGGCTAGTGCCTAAAAGGCTGCCCGAAATTTGGCATAAGATACATTTTCATTCAGTGGGTTAACAGGCTGGGGTTGCTGACCGTCGTTATTTCCTCTAGCTCAGTGAGGAGGCATAATCTGAAAGAGGAGAGCACGAATTAATAGCTGAAAGGAAACAACTGTAAGCACGATGGACTTCTGAAAGAAAGAAATAATACTTTTTACTAAAATGTCTCGTAGCCTCTTGCTTATAGATGTGGCGTGCTACACACCGATGATTAAGACTCTACTTAACGTGGCTTGCCAGACTCCCTAGGACTCCAATAACCTTAGGCTCTAATACTAAGTTTGTAACGCCCCAAAAATGGGTCCCGAAGCGTCACACCATGCTTAAGGCTACAAGTAGCCCCAAGCTAACCCTTTGAGCCGTTTTCATACCATTCAACACTCATCGACAGGATTACTATAATCAAACATCAAGATATTCTCCATAATATCATAATTAAAGATGAAAGAGATGCAGAAAGTAACAAAATACGACCTCTCCATAAGACTGATCAATCTAACCATCTAGTCTGACAAGCCTCTACTAAATTGTATAACACTGAGCCATTGGGACAGACCCCAAGTGACCCAAACATCAAGGAATAAAACGGTAACTCAAAATAAAAGAGTGAAATCTAAAATAACCAGTCCTCAAACCATGAGGACTCACCACAGCGGAAAATGTAGACCAATGTGCTCGGAGAATCACGTTAAGCTAAGGAATGAGCACCTGGACCTACATTATAGGGAAAATATAGCCCACGTATGAATACATGGGTCAGTACCATGGAATATGGACCGAGTATATGAGGGTGTATGTAAGCTTTCATAAAATTCCTATAGCACAAATATTCATAGGAAAATATTCATGCTATAATAAGAGACTCACATATCTCTAAATAAAATCATCATAATCACCATAGAGTAAAACACATCGGTGAAAACATGTGAGTCATCATAGTAAATCTCAATCACTTTCATAATCATTTTTAAGTCATCAAACGAGTAGCTTTCATAATAATTCTCTTTAAGATATAGAAATATTCATCAAATTCTTCGAAAATGATAACTTTGTTAACTCACACTTTTAAACTATTACATTTTTCATCTCAATCAAAAGAATACACACACACAGGGATTCTCTTACAACCGATATAAACTATGTGAGCTACATGGAGTCCAACGTCCAACCCACATTGGGGAGAGATGTCCTATCCTTGTCATCGGAGTAGGATCTTAATCTTTTGTTCAATAGTGATCACTATATCAATCAGCCTTAGGCTCACATCCTATGGGGGCACGTAGTTCTAGGGAAGTACCAATCACAACTATACCTCCCACTCGGTGCTAAAGACTACTCCCAAACTGAGCTCAGATCATTTCAAAAGAAAATCCACAACAACGCAATTCAACAATTCATATCGGGAGCCATCATGCTACCCCTTTTTCATAATAAATCAACATGTGGATTTCTTTTCTCATTCGAGTTCAAAAATAACTCTTTCAAGACCAAAAGGTCAAATCATTCAAATATCAAGGTGTGTATAACACATTACTTCACCAAAGATCATAATCTTAAAGAGGTTTTAAATCCTATATATCAACACTTGAGCAAAACATTTCAAGATTCATACTTTGTATATCAAACAAGTATAACTCATATAAAATTCTGGAAATTCAACTTGAAACATGATATTAACATCAAAACTCAAGGAATTTATCTTTTAAGACATCACAAAAATATCATAGTTTGTTGAACAAGAATATAGGATAATAGTTTTCATCTCAAATTCATAATTAAACAAGTAAAATTATGTAGCTTCGTAAAATAATACAAATTTTTGGGGACAAGAATGAAAGGATGTTCTTGTTGAAAACCCCACATACCTTTATGGTAACGGATTCGTTGAAAGATTGGACCCTCAATTTGATTGTGCAACCCTAGTTATTTTTCTCCTTTAGTTCTCTTGGATGATGAACTCAGATTGATAATAGGGTTATGATGTGTTTAGATTCAATTAAATTCGTAAGGTTAAGTTTTGGGGTGTGTAAAGAGTGCCAAAAGACTTAATTGCCCTCAAAATAACTCAAAATGGAGGGTTTTAACTACCTGAAACAACAAGTGTGAGCCGCATTACTTATCGCATACATTTACGTATGCGCCACATTGCTTATCGTACAAATTTAAGTATGTGCCGCATTGCTTATAGCACGTATTTAGGCATGAATGCATTGATTATAGCACACATTTAGGTATGCGCCGCATTGCTTATCGCACACCTATTCCAGTAGCCATGTACAATTGGTTAGGCGATGCACTCTACTTCGTTAAGCCATAACTCCTTGCTCGGGTGTCGGATTTTGATGAAATTGGTATCGTTGGAAAGATAATTTGATTCACTATAAGTTGGTGGGTAGAAATATGCAGAAATACCATATATTTATCAAGTTATGCTCATTCAAAGATGACCATTGTGAATTCAAACACTAAAACTTGATGGATTATGAAACTCTTAGCTTGTACTACCTTAAGTGACTCATATAACCACACTTAACACATCATAAGCTCTCTTATAACTAGGGTACTCTTGGTAATTCATGTGCCCAAATATGGATTACAAAATTAGAGGTTTCACATGTATGAACAACGGTTCACTTTCTAGCTTAGGAGAGTAAAGGGCATTATAATATCTCCCCCTTGGGGATATTCGTCCTCAAAAGACGCTGGTTATACTAGGAGTAAACAGAAAACGAAGGGTACACAGCTAAAGCAACTTGCTAATCTTGCCTCTACTTCATTCTACATTTTGGACATAACAAGGAGTGCATGACTCATGAAATCACAGCTGAATAGTATAAAAT